>NW_015163157.1:11456-14325 GCF_001447785.1 Gekko japonicus
ATTTTTTAAGCTTACATGCCTGTTGTGGGAGATATCCATGAGCATCTAAGCGATTAAACAGTGTAAAGCGACTTTCAGAGCCGGGGAGAAAGCGATTTTATATTGAAAATAAAGCGTTAAAATGGAGGACACTCCAAAAAAGTTGGCGAAAACAACTCTGAGAAGAAGGGAAGTAGACGTTTTTGCACTTATAGCGGAAGCCACCAAGCTGATTCTGGAGCAACTTGTTGGTATTAACCATCAGCTTGCCAAGATAAATCAACAATTCATGTCCCGGCAGCTCCAGTTGGCAACGATAGCAGAAAAAATGGAACTGAGGGCTTTTAAAGCGAAAGAGATGGACACTAAATTAAACAGCGATTTCAACGAGAAAAGGAGGAAAAGTACAAGAGAAACAGGAAAGATTTACAAGGACTTAACTCCTTCCTTGCAAGTGTTCTCAGAAAGTGTCACTTTAAATCCTGCTGAGAGAAAAGAGCTTGAATTTGCCTTCACAATCAAGAAACTTTTGAGATGCCACTGGACCCCGAGGGTGAGACCAGAGAGGAAGAGGCTCAAGATTGGTGGTTTTATCCCTTTGAAGACTGAGGAAGACTGGGCTGCAGAATCTGGAATGAACGTCTAAGAAGCTATTAAGATTTTAGAGAGTCTTAGTGTAGATGTAAAGACAGAAGTACTCTGAAAATTGCCTTTATGAAGCGAGCTGGAGGAGATGCTCGGGAAATCTTCTCATAACAAGTAACAAACAAACTAACATATAAGCTTAGAAAGACAGGTTCTCACAAAGTATATTGTTTATTAACAGCTTTTCTTTTTTTTATTACTAACAGTAGCTTAACAGGGAATGATCTCCTAATCTTGGGGTTTTAGTGTAGTGTGGGTTGCTTTCCGTTCTCCCTAGTTGTAGTTACCCTTTCCCTATTTTTTCTTGGTAGTTTTTGTAGTATTAAAAAAATAAAAAATCCCCTCCGGGGGCTTAAAAAAAAACACCATTACATATGGTAGGGGTCAAGGATTCAAGGATCAAACAGGAACAATAAGCTTCGTTTATACAGTTACCATTTGTTTGGGTACAACATTGGGGGGGAACAGTGAAGAAAATAAGAGAAGAAAATAAATATGTCAAAATTGGAAATTGATGTATCCTTAATTGTGGAATGCTGAGAGTAATTAATTGAGACCCTGCCATCCATCTCCTCTCAAGTATGGAGGCGACTTTCCATTTAAACTAAGCTTATTCTTCCTATTTGAGCCTTGAATCTGTTAAACATCTTCATTATACTAGATGATAATCTACGGTTCACCCTCTACCTATTCATATGGACTGGTAATTTCCATTTTTGTTTCTGTCTCCGCCTTGACTCTAATTGGCCCTTTCTGGCAACTAAACACCACCCCACCTCTCTCTTCTCCCATATGCAATAGTTGAGGAAATTCTGTTTCACTGTATCTGAAGAAGTGTGCTTGCACATGAAAGCTTATCCCTTGAATAAAATGTTGTGGGTTAATGGTGCCACTGGACTCAAACTTTGTTCTGCTGCTTCAGACCAACATGGCTGCCCACCTGAATTTATCAGGGAATGTTATGCAGTCGGTCTTCTTCCTGGCAATCACCTCCTATAATTCTATAGTCTTTTCATTCCTATTCTAACTGAGGCTGTAAGTCTTAATTATTGACTGATAGACTTTTTTTGCACTGAGGATGCAAATCTAGTTTAACAGCTGCAATTAGCTTAGAGGGCTGGGCTTAGCTGGGCCATGACGCCTTCTCCAGTCAATTGAACTTTTACCTCTCAGTGTAGCTGGTAGAACTGTGTGTGTAGGATACTTTTCTAGACAATGCCACAAGATGGCAGGATGAAATTTTACCACTCCTCTTGATAAATCTTGCTCTAATTCTAGTGCCCCACTGGGCAATGGCAAACGTTCAAAGAAATGTCTCAGAAATGAAAAAAACAGTAAGAGTCATTGACCTTTTCATATTTAAATTAAACAAGATTTACCAAATGTGCTAGCTTTTATTTAATTTCCCCCTGACTTTTACACTGCCTGTCAGGTGATTTGCAGTCTACCACATCACTGCATAGTCAGATCATTCGTTCAACTTACTGCCCACTCATAGACTGCGTGAACCAAACATGAATATACAATACTGTTCCCAGTCATTAAAGTATTCACTGTGGACCAGAAACTAGCTGCAAGTTGCCACGCTTAAACTTCAGCAGTCTCTCGGAGGTTCAGTGCCAATATTTGTAAGTATGAGTTTTCAAGTTATGAACTACAACCTCTAACATCTTGGGATGAGTTCAGCCTTACTGTTTTCAATACTTTTACATTTTACTTGAGATTAAGACAAAGCCCAATCTTTCACGCTGACAAAGACATGTCAGAGGTACATTTTTCATCCTCTGTAAAATTTTGATCAAGTGTAAATAACTGTAAGTTACACCAAGGCAACAGACTAAGGACACCAAGGCAGCAAACAGATTAAACCCATCATTCCAGGAACAGGCTCCACTGTCCTGAATATACCTTCTTTGTGTATGTGGATACTTCTGAAATAATTATTTCCAAGGGTTCATCTCTAATCAGCTGCTGGGGAAAGCCAGGCTTACAAATGTTTTACATAAAACAGGTCTTGTTTCATCCAATGTACCATACAGAGGAGGTGGAATAATTAATTGCTTGGCTTTACCTTTTAGACCCAGAATAACAAAAAGACCCTAAAATCAGAAGTGGTTTCCAATAAATCTACCACTATTCTTAAAAAGAGTGGAGACTGGTATTATGTATGGTACCATCTAAATCTTAAATCTATCATCCTACAGAGCTGTAACTGGGGGACTGACAGCCCTATCCGGGGGGGGGG
>NW_015163157.1:14349-61712 GCF_001447785.1 Gekko japonicus
GGCCAGAATTAGTCAGCTCCCTGAGCCCTTTCAGTCTGGGAATGCTCCCTGCCAGAAGTGGAAAGTTCAGGCTCCCTGAGCCCTTTCAGCTGGGAATGCCCCCTGCCAGAGTTGGAAAGTTACGGCAACAAAAAAACATGGTGTACCCCATAGGCGCCCATTGAACTTGAAAATCAAGTCATCCCCCAGCACTGCAGCCTCACCCATTAGGCTTGGAGGAGCTCAAGGTGCCAACTACAGGCTCAGCCAAACACCTCCCTCCCCAGGGCACCCAAGCTCCCTCCCCAGCACTCAATCATGCCCCCATCCTACAAAAATGTAACAGCAGGACAGCTGACAGCTCAGTAGCTGCCGCATGGCACAGGACTCTGTCTCGGAGCCCCCTGTCACGTGGACAGAGCAAGCGTTGAGTCACTTTGGTGGTGGGAGAAGCATAGAGAGGGCAGTTAGCACTACAGGGTGAGCACTCTGCACTGACACCCAAGGAGGAGGGCAAAGTACATACTCTATGGCTGACCTCTTCCATTTCAGAACCCTAACAGGTACCCCACCTTCAGAGTGCCGACTCACAGGGGCAACCACGCTCTGACAGGTAAACAAGGGAAAAGCAAACCTGCTCCCCCACTCCCCTCGCTTGAGGCTGGGTGCCAAGACAGCATCTCCTGCACTCAAGCCCAGCACTGAGTGGGCCGGCACACACCATGGCCGCACAGCACCATGGCCCCTGATATGCCATGGGAAAATATTCCAGGGAGGTTTTCCAGGAGGGGAGGGTGCTCTGTCATTTGCCTGGTTCCCACCCTCAGCAGGGCATAGGCTGTGTCTGAGGGGGGGTTGGGGGGGGTCTGGCAGCTGCTCTACTGTACATGGTGAATCAGATTGCCAAGTATACCTGTAACTCATTCCCTTGCAGAATCAGAGCCTTGAGATGCAGCTGCTGCTGTGGATGGATTGGCAGCAATCAGAGAGCACTTCAACACAGGACAGGTGAGTGTGAGCTGGATGGTACCATAACAGTGCCTCAAGGGAGGTTTGCTGAGAGCAATTGCAGACCCTGTCAGGGCAACACATCCAGGGCTCAGCCTGGCATGGCACTAATGTCTGGTTGCCATAGCTCCGATTTACTTTTCTGCAGGCGGAGATTCAACAGGGAGACTTGTGGGTCTGGCATGTCCCACTTCCCCCCCCCCACACACACACACACTCTGTTCAGTCTGCTGTCCCAGCCCTCCTCTTGAAGTAGAGCGTAGCACCCAGCCAGCGCTTTCAAGTTCCACCTGCAATGCCATCCCACTTAGACACATGCCACGGAGGAGATCCGCAATCCTCTTCCCTGTGGCCCCAGGGAGGAAGCAAATGGAGTCTTCACACCTTGCCATGGTTTGCAGTTCAATAAAGTCTGTGTTGTGCCGCAACTGTGTCTCCATCTGTTTGGTTCTGACTATGTGACAGGAGCATCAAACCCCTCCCTACCCCACTCCATCCCAAGCTCCCTCTGAGAGCTTCCCCAGCACATGTCTGAGAGGGAGGGCTATCAGGTGCCTTGAGGGTGGCTGTGGGTCTCACTGGGCATAGTCATCTGCAAAACTTAGCATGGGCCCAGCAGCACCTCCAAAGCTGACATAACGACAGGTTCCCTCTCCTCTGTGAACAGGGGAGCAGCCAGAGGGTGGCCTGGGTGAATGAGGCAGCTTGGTGTGGTACCTAGAGCATGAGACTACATCTGGGGGACTCAGATTCTGCCCCCTACTTATTCCATGGAAGCTAGGTAGGTGGCCTTGACCCAGATGCACATCCTCAGCCTAACCAACCTCACAGGGTAGTTGTGAGCATGAAACTGAGAAGACGAGACTGATGCAAGGCACTTGGGGGGGAAGGTCGAAAATAAATTGAGTGAATGAACAAGGTTCATTACTGTGTGTCTGCTCCAGGAAGGGGGGGGCCTCCTGTCACCCAGGGGGAAGACATCTCTGACAGTTAACACTGAGGGGGCAGGGGATCACAGGGATCCCTGGAGACAGTGGCTGGGGGAGACTCAATGTTTTTGGAGGGGTTTGGGGGGTATGCCCATTAGACATACTGGCATGCAGGAATGACAAATAACTTGCATGGTTCCCACTGCACATCACTACACATGGAAGTAATGATGACTGTAGAATGGATTTGGAATGACAGTCTCTGGGCACTGATTGCTCTGGGACTGAAGTGACAGAGCCCAGAATGGAATGACAGTCATTCTAGTCCAAGACCACCTCTGCTCCATCGATGAGGAAATTGGAAGATCTGAGGGTGGTGCTGCATGCCCCCACCTCTAAGCCCACCCCAGTGGGCCCCTCTTCTGTTACGCCACTGGCAGGGGTGGTGCAGGAGTGCCCTTGGCAACAGACAGCTTGAACCCCTTCCCCACTAGCAGGTGCCTGGATCTGCTGAAGGGAGAGGGTCCCTTTATGCGAGTGGAGGGTGTGCTCCTGAAAACAAGCAGAACTCCGGTGGCTTGCCCCTCTCTGCCCCCTGCCTGAGATGGACACTGGACTTCACCCCCTTGCCACATGGCCCAATTGGTTCTGGCAACCCTGTCCATCATAGTGCCACCGCCTCCACACAACGCCTCCACTGGCCTCCACTTGCTATAGACCAGAGGTGTCGAACTCATTTGTTACAAGGGCTGGATCTGACATAAATGTCACTTTGTTGGGCCAGGCTACGTGTGCCATAAAATGTATTATCGTGTATATAAAAGGACACATAAACTTTAAAGGACATAGGCAAACCCAATTAACGATATTTTTTTACTCAAAATACAAACAAAAGCAATTGATTTTTAGCAGAGAAAGCAACTGATTTACTGGGGAGCCCACAAAAGCCCCAATAAATGTATTTAATCATATGCAAGACTAGGTTTTTTCCAAGGGATAACATAAAGGGTGGAGTACCTTATATTTCCATACATACCAGTTGCTTGAGGGCTGGGTAAGAGACCTGGATGGACTGGATCTGGCCCCTGGCCCTTATGTTTGACCCCCCTGCTATAGACGCTACTCCAGTTATACATTGCAAACCCACTGACTTTGTCTGCTGGCTGTGGCATTACTTATGCCCTTAGGAAATAAACTAGCACTGCCATCATTACACGGTACCTGGTCACCGTGGTGCAGGCATGGCTCAGGATTGCTCCATTAGTTACTTTGGCAGATCCCAACTCAGGTCCCTGCCATACGGCAGGGAAAAGGACGGTCGAACTGCGGCAAATCTGAGCCGCATCAAAGTTGAGACGGCGCGGCGGGATCTCATGGATCCCCCGAGCTGCGGCGCCGTTGCTCCCCGGCACGATCAGATGCCGGGGAGAAAGCGACGGTGGGAAGGGGAGGCTGGCGAACTGCGCATGCTCACACATGCGCAGTTCGGCCAGGAGCCGGGGATGCGCGGGTCGCGCCCATTTGCTCCACCCCCGTTCCGTCCCACTCCCGGCCCTAATCCTCTCGTGTGGACAGGGCCTCAGACAGCCAAGTGAATCTCATTGAACATATTCAAGCCAAAAAATAAATCACTATATTGTTCTCAGACACATTGCAAACTCAAAACTTTCACAGGTATGCACACAACTAAGTCCTCTTTGTATTATTAATAATGCAGGCAGGCGGGTTAATTTCCCTAACATAAACAGCTCCTATAATGGCTGATTCTCAATTCACATTTTGGATGGGTCTTGATACCCCTCTTCACAATACTTAGATGACAATCCAAACCCTAACTCATCTGCCAATTTCAATTATTTTAAAGGTATATGCACAAAAATTTTACACACATGCTTTATATGAAGGGACGCTCGTGTATTTTGTACTTTTGTACTAACCAACCAAGCATAAAATGGGAAAATCCTTAAATGAGCTCACTCTGAAGAAATGTATTCTTGGGATATTATAGCACTAAGCCATATTTGGAAGTACAACCCAAAAAACATTCCAGTTAGTATATTCGTTCTTAAATACAGCTTAGACAACCTGTGACCTGAACCTACAGATTGGTTATTTACATAAAATTTACTTACAGTTGTGTGATGAGATATACTGCCTCCAATGGGTAAGACTGGAGACAGGCTGTTTAAAAGTTGAAGCCTGGGTCCGTAGTCTATCAATACATACCTGGCTAAAGGGGTATCTCAACCCACAAGGTTTACTCCCTCTGATACTTTGCGACAATTTCCAATCAAATTGGTCTAAGTCAGTTCAGAGCTATCTGCTGAAAATAGGTCCCCCCCCCCCCCCCCGGTGCTCTTATCTTTTGGTGCAGACCAAGCAAAAATATTAGCTAAGCAGAGAATTGAGGATATAGAATGCCAAACTGATCTTTCCAGCATACAAAACATTAAGATGAGGGCAATTATAAAAAATACTGTGGGTCCAGCCAACTATTTAACATCTCTTGAAGTAAAAGGGTTTAGAAGAGCCTTTACTATGGCGAGGTGCTCTGCCCTACCTTCTGCTGTACTTGAAGGAAAATACAAGAATGCTTCTTTCTCAGAAAGGCTTTGTACCTGCCCATTAAGGGAGGTTGAGACTAAAGAGCACATGTTTTTTAGATGTCCGTATTATTAGGTGGCGCGTAATAAAATCACTCCGCTGACTGAACAAATTCTGGGTCTTTCTGAAAAAGCTAGACTCGAGTTTCTTCTATCTGATAGAAACCCAAAATTACCCACCAAATTGCCAGTTTCGTATGGAAACTCTAAGGTAACTAGTTAGATATAGTTGTTTGATATTAGATTAAATTTTAATTTGCTTTTAATGTGTCACTGATGTATCTTAAAATATTGGAATATTGTAAAGGTGTACTTCTTTTTGTATGACTGGTCTAAGGACTGTAGAAATAAATTGATTGATTGATCCCAAAAAACATTCCAGTTAGTATATTCGCTCTTAAATACAGCTTAGACAACCTGTGACCTGATCCTACAGATTGCTTATTTACATAAAATTTACTTACAGTTGTGTGATGAGATATACTGCCTCCAATGTTAAGGTTCTTGAGAAGTTGCGGAGATCCACCATATTGTCCTGAAATCTGCTTCCTAACTTCAGCTGCCACGGTTCTGGAAAAAAACCAAATTATTTTACTGAGCAACTGTTATACTAGCTGCAGTTACTAAGACAATAAAAAGATACTTATGTTACAAAAGTATGTTCTGTAATGGAACTGCATCTGTAATACATCAATGCATTGATTTTGCTTGGATGTAAATGTGCACTCCACTATAGTTATTCTTTGTTAATGTACTGGAGTGGACCTAGCCAGCCTTTCACTCACTCTCACCCAATCCTTACTGCAATGACAATCTGCAGTTCTTTGTTAATGTTCTGGAGTGGACCTAGCCAGCCTTTCACTCACTCTCACCCAATCCTTACTGCAATGACAATCTGCAGTCCATATGGGCTTTTGCATATGCAGGCCTAGGACCCTCTTTCCATTCCCTAGACCACCTTTATCCTACCTAATTTACAACAATTCCCTTTATTTAAAGAGAGAAAGCAAAATAGAAGAAGAAAACAGAAAAAATGAAAGGGGCACAGAGCTGTAAGGGAAAGCTGTATTAGATTTACAGAAATTAATCAAGACATCATCTCATAATAATTAAAGAGTAGACATTTTGGCTCCTCCCCCTCCCTGCCAGTTGTAACATGAGTAGTTACATCCAATCTTTCAGTTTCCACTTGAGAGAAACTAGATTTAGAAATTCAGTAACCCATAAAAAATTCCAGAATGACAGCCAGAAAACATTTAGGCTTTACAATGGGAAGTAAATAAAACCATGATAGTAGTGAAGGAAAGAAAAAGACTCTGAAGGCTAGTGAACATCTGTAAGGGAAATGGGACTACTAATCTAGTAGGATCCCAGGATCTCATTGGAGGGTACATAATATTGTAAGCTTGCTGAAGCTAAGCATCTATGGGCCTGGTTAGCACCTGGATGGAAGGCCATCTCCTGATCCTTCTGCTTCTCTCCTTGGTGCCCCAGCACAAAAGCGCAGGTGCAACAATAATTGCACCAGGACACTCTGCAGCCCTCAACCTCCTGCACTGCAGCATAGCTTGGCAGGGATGGGGGGAAGCCCTTTAAAATGCTAAAAAGAGGTAGTGAAAGCAGCAGTTTGCAAATGAGGTTCAGTTCCACCCCTTCCCCATTATGGTAACAGAGAGAGGGCAACTAGAATGATAAAAGGGTTGGAACACTTTCCCTATGAAGAAAGGTTAAAGCACTTGGGGCTCTTTAGCTTGGAGAAATGATGGCTGACGGGCGACATGATTGAGGTTTATAAGATTATGCATGGGATAGAGCCGGTAGAGAAAGTGGTACTTTTCTCCCTTTCTCACAATACAAGAACTCGTGGGCACTCCATGAAATTGCTGAGCGGTTGGGTTAGAACAGATAAAAGAAAGTACTTCTTCACCCAAAGAGTGGTTAACACATGGAATTCACTGCCACAGGAGGTGGTGGCGGCTACAAGCATGGACGGCTTCAAGAAGGAATTAGATAAGCATATGGAGCAGAGGTCCATCGGTGGCTATTAGCCACAAGGTATAGATAGGGACTCTGGGGCAAGTGATGCTCTGTATTCTTGGTGCTGGGGGGGGGAGCAACAGTGGAGAGCCAGTTTGGTGTAGTGGTTAAGTGTGCAGACTCTAATCTGGGAGAACCAGGTTTGATTCCCCACTCCTCCACTTGCACCTGCTGATGTGACCTTGGGTTAGTCACAAGCTCTGGCGCAGCTGTCCTTGAAAAAGAGCAGTTTGTGTCAGAGTTCTCTCAGTCCCACCCACCTCACAGGGTGTCTGTTGTGGGGAGGGGAAGGGAAAAGGAGTTTGTAAGCCGCTCTGAGACACCTTTGGGTAGTGAAGGGCGGGGTATAAATCCAATCTCTTCTTCTTCTTCTTCTTCTTCTTCTTCTTCTTCTTCTAGTGTCCTGGCCCCACTGATGGACCTCCTGATGGCACCTGGTATTTTTGGCCACTGTCTGACAGAGTGTTGGACTGGATGGGCCATTGGCCTGATCCAACATTGGCTTCTCTTATGTTCTTATGTCCACACAGACACTACACCACACCCACAGGCACCAAAGATTCCCTTTTAATATTGGAACGATAGGCTTTTTAAATTCAGATAAAAGAGGAAAATCCTAAGAATACCATGAACTGTGATCAGAATGTGCACATCATGTGGATGTTGTTATCCCCTCCACCTTTAATGAGGGTGCTTCCCCATGTGGGGAAAAGCCCTTGTTTGAAAGCAGCTAACATCAAATCCTAATAGCCCCATATAGCATGGTTGAAAAGGTCTTCATCATGCCACACAAAGCCAGAAGTGCTTGAAAATTTCAAAACATGACATCTACACATATCACAACTCTCAGCTCACAAGGATGTATGGGTGCTGCACATCTTTATAAGGACACAAGCAATAACAGGCTTTTGTCTTTATTTATCTACCTCATCTTTATCCCACTCTTCCTCTGAGGAGCGCAGAGTGGCATGCATGATTCCTTCCTGCTTTCACTTTACCCTCACAAACTAGTGAAAGAGACAATGACTGGCCCAAAGTCACCCAGTGAGCTTCATGGCTAAGTAGGGAATTGAACCTGCCATCCTAACTACGACATCACTTTGGCTCTCAAGGTGTCACTGTTCTGATAAGGTGTGCTGACAAGAGGAGAGTTTTACTGCCAGTGCTTACACAAAGGTAATACACATGTGAACCAGTAGACAGAGCAATCCATACAGACCACAGACAAGGTACTCAAGGCCTAAATAATGTTTTGGCCTCCAGTTCTGACTCTGAAAATGTTTTGACTATTAACTTCAGTAAGGGGAGAACAATGTCAGGCATAGGTTAGCCAAAGTATTATCATCAGGTGTTTCACAAGGGGGTTAAAAGCCTTAATGCATGGAATTGACAACAGCTTCCAACTGAGATCATCAAAGAAGGCAATAAAGAAAGAGGTACTGAGCTAGTAATGGCACGTTGAGATGGCAATGGCAAAGATAAATATAGGCCCCAGTCACACAGGAGGTTTTGCCCCGCAAGAGGGACGGATCGGGGGCGCATCAAACGGGTACGATCACAGCACAACATCTGGGAAGCGGAGCGCACCCATCCCCAATCTGTCTTTTCTGGGCGAAACTGCACATCAAAGAAAACCCTAGAAAAGAGTACTACCTACCTGAAACTCCGCAGCAAGGGCGGCCGTGGGATCGCCAGCACGCCCGTCTTCTGCAGCATTCGAGGCTCCTGGGCAAACTGTGCATGGGCACACATGCGCAGCTGGCTGCCTCGCTCTCCGTTCCGTGGCTTCCCCCCTCTCCGGACATCTGATTGTGCCGGGGAGCAACTGCGCGGTGGCTCGGGGGATCTATCTGATCCCGCTGCCGCGCGTTTATTTTGATGCGGCTCAGAAAAGCCGCGCTTTGGCCGTGCCTTTCCCCCCCGTGTGACCGGGGCCACAGTATCTAGTCCATAAGAGGTCATTAGACTTACATTAAATTTTGATCACAAGAAGGCCTAGGTTTGAGGCGGGGTCTATGGCGCAACGATGGCAGATGCCTTTCCCGAGGCTCGGGGAGGGCGCTCCGCACAGCAGCGGGGGGAGGGGTGCCGCTGGATCGGCGCCTCCACGGGGGTCAGGGAGGCTGTGGTAGATATCCATGAGTATTTAAGTGACTAAACAGCGTGTAAGCGATTTTCAGAGTCGGGTAGAAAACGATTTTATATTGGAATGAAAGTGTAAAAATGGCGGACACGCCAAAAAAAGTCAGCGAAAACAACTCCGAGAAGAAGGGAAGTGAAAATTATAGAACTCATAGCAGAAGCCACCAAGCCGATTCTTGAGCAACTTGTTGGTATTAACCATCAGCTTGCCAAGATAAATCAACAACTCGTGTCCCGGCAGCTGCAGCTGGCAACAATAGTAGAAAAGATGGAACAGAGGGCTGTCAAAGCAAAAGAGATGGACACTAAAACTAACAGCGATCTCAAAGAGATAAGGAGAGAAAGCATGAGAAACAGAAAAGATTTACAAGGACTTAACAACTTCCCGGCAGATGTTTTTAGAAAGTGTCTTCTTAAATTCGGCTGATAGAAAAGAGCTAGAACCTGACCTCAAGATCAAGAAGCCTGTGAGATGCCACTGGGCCCCGAGGATGAGACCAAGAAGGAAGAGGCTTAAGATTGGCGGTGTTATCCCTTTGGAGACGGAGGAGGGTTGCAGAATTTCGAGTGAACGTCTAAGAAGCCATCAAGACTTTAGAGAGAATTAGCATAGATGTAAAGGCTCTGAAAATTGCCCTTACGAAGAGAGCTGGAGGAGATGCTCTGGAAATCTTCTCATAACAAGTAATAAACTAACTCATAAGCTTAGAAAGACAGGATCTCACAAAGTATATTGTTTATTAAGAGGGGTTTTTTCATTACTAACTGCAGTCTAACAAGGTAATGATCTCCTACTCTTGGGTTTTTAGTTTAGTGTGGATTACTTTTCTTTCTCCTTAGTTGTAGCTCCCATTCCCTTCTTTTCTTTGTAGTTTATGTAGTATTATTAAAAATAAAAAAAAATCCCCCTCGGGGGTCTTAAAAAAAAAAGAAGGTCTAGATTTGAATGAAGAAACCAGATGTAAGTTGATTGTGCAAATAAGCGCTCAGTGTGTTGCCACACTGGAAATAAAAGGCAACTTTCACTTTCTTCTGTAGTGTTTCTTTACACAGCAGGCAGCTCACACAGACCTGCCTTGTAGCTCAACAGGAAAATCAGTTATATGGACAAACGGTAGACAGTAATTAAAGACCTACCACAGAGAAACACTAAAGCAGGGGAAAAAAAATCGGTAGCCTGGTCAGTGACTATGGGTTGGGTCCTATGAAAACATTATGCAACTGGAAACCTGTTTCTCAAACCCAAGGAGTCTTTCTTCCACCATTAGGAGAGTCTCTTGCAGTAGCAGAAGATTCTTTGTACCACGGAAACGCACCATCATTAGCACAACATTTGGCAGAATGTAAATCAATGATATAAAATTTAGATCCTCCACCCACCCCACCCCCATGGACACAAACACTACACAGCAACAAACCACAACATTATGAAAAAGATACATGCCAGTGCTAGCAGGGAGAAGGCTTTATATGGAGCCGAGCCCTATAAAACAGCACAGGATTAGCATCCAGCCTTTAAGAAACCCCATTCCACAGTGCCATAATGAATTGCAGGAACAATAAAACAGGCCAACTTCTGCAGTCAAGACATTTGCTGGCTTTGACATTCCTCAGAATGCGTGATGTTTTGCTTAGCTATATTTGTGCCATCCAGCCACACCTTCCTTATGCTGACTGCTAGCTGACTCCCTCATTTGGTTGACTGCCAGTGTTTGCTGGTTATTATCCCAGAAGACTTTGCTTTTCCCTTCTCAGCACATCAAGAGTAAGCAAGATTGAGAGGGCAATGTTAAGGTTTCCCCTGTTACTCTTGTTGATGCTCTGGTGGCTCAGCTTAGGGCCAGACGCAGATTTTCAGCACTGCAGGATGGACTGAGGATGGATGAGCAAAAGCGAAGGACACTCTCTTACTGTTATGAGAGCAGAGACACAGGGGGAACAATTACAGCATCTATTGGACAGCATAAGTGATGGATGGAGATTTGATAGCCTCGTAACACAGGACAGCCAATTTTCTTTTTTTCCAGGGTCTGCCTGGCTTTGAAAAGCTGCGTGACAGATATAGCAGTAAAAGATGTACCTTTCTACATTGCACCTGCTCCTGTTGCACTGCTGTCATACACACTCTTGAGCTACACAAGAAACCAGCTAAAACAAGAAGGTGGCAATTCTACATAGGAACTAATGGATTTATACTTGTCACTGCCTCTGTGGGTTTTGCTGTAGGCCTCCCTTGTGATCTGCATTGCACCTATTCCTACTGGATGGCCATATGGTTACCCAAGATACAAGAACAGGGTAAAGGGTCATGAGCTACAACAGAAAGCATCTCTGCCTAGAAGTTCATTAGGAGTTTATGAGCAATTAATCAAAAAACACATGACTCAGATGTTCTTCCAGTCCTCATGCCTCAGCCTAATGATGGTGCGCCCATCGTTAGGTAATAGAGAGCAGTCACTGACACAATATTGAAGTGAGTTCCACTCTGCCTCTCTCTTAAGCGGCTATGAGGCTTGTTCTCTTGGGCTCTGCAAGGGAAAAGTGGTCCGAAATGTTCCATGCTGCCTTAACTGCTGCATGGTATGAACTTACCTGCATCTGGGGATTCATAAACCACTCACACACTCATTTTGTACAGTAGATACTTAAAGTGCCATCCTATGCAGAGTTAAAAGGTAAAGGTAAAGGTTCCCTTGCTCGAAAGCCAGTTGAGTCCGACTCTAGGGTTTCAAAGCCGAAGAGCCAAAGACGTTTCTGTGGTCATGTGGCCGGCATGACTAAACACCACGGCGCACGGAACGCTGTTACCTTCCCACCAAAGTGGTACCTATTTATCTACTTGCAATTTCTTGCTTTCGAACTGCTAGGTTGGCAGGAGCTGGAACTAGAGACGGGAGCTCACTCCGTCATGCGGCACACTCGGGTCTCGAACTGCTGGACTACTGAACTTCTACAGCCTGCAGTTCAGCGTCTTAACCACTTCTAAATCCGCTGAGGTCAACAGGATTAGAAAGATGAAATTCTACCCAAGATAGCACTTTTACTCCCCTCTGTGGGAGGCACTGCTAGTTCAAGGGAAATTATCTCATCTAGGGAGAATTATCCCACATGGTCACCACATATTATGGTGCTGGGGGTAGGAGAGTAAAAGACCCCAAAGACGTGTAGTCATATTTTAAGTTATGGAAATCCCTTCCTTTGCTTACCTGTGTGAAGTGCAATGGTCCCTGTGTCCCTAGTCATAGAAGTAAAGTTTCTGTTGGGTTTGCATCTGATTCAGAGACAGGATCTCAGTAAGAATTCTGCAAAAACAACTATCAGCAATATGCCCTTTCTTCTTAACCATGCCTATTCCTAAAATGTTTCCTTTTCTGCAAAGTAACTTTTTCTGGTTGTAGATAGTAAATTCTCTAGACATTGGTGACAGATTGATATTTCTGAGTTTCTTGGTATTTGAGATGAGTTGTCTGGCTGGGTCCTATATAGTGTTGGTGACTCAGTATCCTACCCTTTGTCATGGCTGAGTGGGTGGAGAGAGAGTAGGTGGAAGTAGCCATTTTGGAGACTCCATGTACATCAATGGGAGCATTTTAAGTTACACATCCTCTTTTGATTATGTAATATTATTATAAATGGAGGCAGGACTTACCTAAGGGAGCACAGGAGTACTATTCAGTCCTGCTCTTTTCTCACCACATCCCTTACACCATCAACACCCATGTTTAATCCTAGCAGTCATTGTTGTTTTGCCAGCATCCTGGATACAACACTGTAATCTTATACTACAGAACTTCAGCACAGCTGAATCTTTGCAGTCCCTCAGGAAAAACAGATTTAACAGCAAAATTATTCTCATTCAGCAAGTACATGGCAAGAACAGAACTGTCTGTTAAGTACAGCTGTGGATATTTCCCTAGAACTGATTTTAGTAACTACTGTCATTTTAATACACGGGCAGGAGTTTTTGATAATACGATATTAATATTTTCTATTTCTACTTTTATAGGAAATTCTGATAAGATCACCCATCCCATGCAAACAGGACCGGAGGGGGGGGGGGAGCAGAAGGGCCCTTTGGCCTGGGCCTAAAGCTCAAAGCCAGCTTCAAATTAGACTTTTGTAATTTGGGGGGCATTTGATAAGCTCCACAACTTGTTTTTATGTGCATTATCTGCTATTATTTTTGTTTTTATTATGGTTAGGACTCAAAGGATAAACGTGACCTGGGCCTCATGGAACTCCAAGGCTGTGGTCAAACAAGCTGTCTGATCTGATGTTTTTGCTATCCTGTAGATTTAAAAAATCACGTTCAAACAGCATCGTCATTATCCCATTCCCCAGTCGTCACCCCCTTGGTCTCACCCCTTCCTGATTGCGAGTTTTCCAACACCATGGAAAGTCTGGGGTTTACGGATATAAGTGGTTTCACCCCGCATTTCTGGATGTCTGAACTCCCCTGTTGTGAAATCAAGCCATTTGGGAAGTCTGAACCTTCCCTTCCATTTTCACCCCATCTCTCTGAAGTGGCTAGCGATGTGCACATCATCAGATCTTTGTGCAAGGGTTTCAAATCACCACTTGTGCACTTCTTTCCCACAATTTTTTTTTTGTGATCTGGAGCCCATGGCAGGGGTTGTTTTAGAGTGACAAATTCAAGAAAAATGTCCCTTTCTGCCATTTCTTGGGGGTGGGATAGCGCTGGAAATAGTCCCTATTTAGGCTCCCATATCAGCGGCCAGGATTCCACCCCCGGAACTTTACTCCAAGCCACTTTATAATATTGCTGTGGTGGGAAAGCTCTATTGAGAGAGCAAAAGGGATAACTTACCTATGAAATGAGAGAAAAAGGGATAACTTACCTATGAAATGAGTGGGAAAGGGAGTAAGATCAGGCGGGAAAGGAAGTGATTTCTGGAGGAGAAATGGGAGAGAAAAGGGGATAACTTCCCTATGAAATGAGAGAAAATGACAGAAAAAGGGATAACTTCCCTATGAAATGAGTAGGAAAGGGAGTAAGATCAGGGGGGAAAGGAAGTGATTTCTGGAGGAGAAATGCAGTTGATCACAGTATTGGAGGAGGGATTGTGGAGCTGTCAAAAAGAAGCCAGTACTTCAGATACACATTTGTGTGCATGTGTGAAAACTAGAGATGTGAAGACCCGGAAAAAAAACGGAAAAATTCGGAAAAAACCTTTTTTTCCCCCGTTGTTTTCCCTGAAGATTTTTTATTTTTTTCTGAAAAATTGGAAAAATTGAAAAAAGAAAAGAAAAAATGATTATGGAACGTTTTATTTTAACATGATGAATAAAATATTTTAAGACAAGGTGTTCAAATATTTTCCAAAACCAAACAAAGGTTAGTGGAAAGGAGGGCCAATATTAAAACCTTTTCATAAAAAGAGGTACATGTATTTATTAATAATAACAAATTAAAACATATATAGGGGCCCAATTACAACCAATATATATAAAACATAACCATAACCAGGGCTAAAAATGTTTTATATATATTGGTTGTAATTGGGCCCCTATATATGTTTTATATACCTCTTTTTATGAAAAGGTTTTAATATTGGCCCTCCTTTCCACTAACCTTTGTTTGGTTTTGGAGTTCTTTGTTAGGTTTAGTTTTTTTCCCTTTCTTGTTCCTGCTTCCAAATATTTTCCAAATCATTTCTAAAATATATATATATGGTATCAGATTGATCTAATTTCTGTGCACTGAGGACAAGCCAGTCCTAGGTTACAAACTGAACTCTCCAATGCAAGATGCATTTCTTCCTTTAGGAGGTGCTATTGTCCGAAGAAAATAAAAAGGTTTCAGTTTTGTTTTTGCATGTGGGTGGGTATTCTGTTTGTAATAATTGTTTGGATACACTATATTTTAATATGCTAGTTGTGATAATTTCATGCCAAATAAAAATGTCCATAGTCATATTTTATGTTCCTAAAGTAACAGAATGACTTTCAAACTAGAAAAGACAAAAGAAATGGTAATGTAGCATTTTTTTCAATTTTTCCAAAAATTTCCGTTTTTTCCCGAAAAAAAACGGGAAAAAAACGGGGTTTTTTCCGAGCTTCAAAATTTCCGGAAATTTTACATCTCTAGTGAAAACCAAACAAAAAAAGCTGCCGACCGACCACTCCATGGTTACCACGTGGCAATAATCTGAACCATCAACCATGTGGTGAGCACGGGGAGCAGCGGGTTAAGGGTGGACGTTTAGACAAAATCCTGCAGCACAAAAAAAAGAGGATCAAATGAGAGGTGTGGCCAAAATACGCTAAGCCTGTCATCTGACAGCCCAAGAGGGCCTATATACAATTTTGTTTTTCAAGCATTATCAGATCAAAATGGGATTCAGCCAAAGAGAAATATGCAAGAACAACAGTGACATCAATTGGGTTACCGGACTCAAATATTAACGGAGAGCACCCATGTGATGTTCCATATGTACCTCCAATCAGAGCAAAAATAGGTTTTCTTTGGCTGACCAACAACAATGAATTATCTCTTCTGAAAACCTGAAGAACTATTTTACCTTTTTAAAATCTCTTGTTACATTTCCATATGTTATGATGACGTATTTAAAAATACCTGTCCTGCTTGTCTTAGACCTTTTCCACACACTCAGCTTACTCCTGATTTTCCTGGCAGTCTATCCACAAGTACGGAAATCAGTTTGGACATGGTTCTTCCACCCGTCTGCCCTCCTTGTGCATTTTCATAGTTACGGAGTCAGTTTATTTTCATCCACGCAGGCCTTAAATAATGAGGATTTTCAATGGAGAGGGCTGTCATCACTGGTGTCATCACAGCACCCTTTCCTTTTTTCTTTAAAAAAAGGCCCTAAAATACGGCTGTATCCATGTAGTGTTATAATGATAGTTTAAGCAGGTTCTCTGCATCCCCAGCTTTCATTGAAAAATAAAAGCAAATCTCAGTCCTCTTACTCTCTGGAGATATAAGGCAAAAGGCATACCTCACAAAAGAAGGAGCTAGAGATTTAGTTTAAGGAGGTTCCCTTAATTCCCAGGTTTCATTTAAAAAATCAAAGCAAGTATCTATCGCCTTCCTTTCTGGAGATATAAGGCAAAAGGCATATCTCTGCGAGGGAAGGTTCTCTGAATTCCCAGCTTTCCCTTAAAAAAAAAAAAAAAAAAGTCTCTAGCCGCTTCCCTGGCAGAGATATGCCTTTTTGCCTTATATTTCTGCAAAAGAGGGGGATAAAGACTTGGTGTTGTTGTGGTGGTTTTTTTTAGAAAAGCTGAGAATTCAGAAAACCTGTTTAAACTATCATTACAACACTACATTGATGCAGCAATCTTTTAGGGCTTTTAAAAAATAAAAACAAAAACTGAAACCACTCACCTTCGGGTGGGGAAGGACAGGGAGGGGTTTTACAATGATGACAGTCCAATTATTGAAAAATAAGCTGGAGGTGGATGGGACAAAGAAAACTGACAGAAACATTAAACCCAAGGAAAAAGCGAACTCAAAATCAGGTACCAGAAAACCATCAGGTTAAAAGAGGTTGCAAAAGAACCACAAAAACCCAGGGAATAACAACCAAAAAAAAGGCACAAAGATGCATGTAGAAATCAGAGGATAAACGGAAGAAGAATGGGACCAGAACCAATGGAAAAAACCCATGCAGAAAAGCCCTTAGTCCCAACTACTGGGGGGAAAATAATAAGGAAGATCTGGTTCAGTACTTGCTATTAATTCTGAGAATATCCTATTATTTTCCCTAGAGGTACTCAAATTAATATTTAATACTACAGACCAGAATTAAGTTGTGCAGGGAACTCCCTGAAGGCAGAATCGATCTTACACCAGCAGGAGAGACAGTGTGTCTTAAAAGCACTTGCAGACTGTGGTTGCTGTTTCCTGTGGTACATACCTATTCATCTCTGGCAATTCACAGGCCATAGAAAGATAAAACCTCTGGAGTCTGTATATTAGCTGTTGCCAGGATAGAAAAGTTACTTGTAATGTCACCAAAGGGTGAAAAATTGAATTTCAAAGATCATCAGGGAAAATCTTCAATAAAACATTCTACCCAAGTATGGCTCATTTATTTATTTAAATATCTTTATCCTGCTTTTTTCCTGCAAAGCAGGGGTCAAATTGGCTTACAAAAACAAAACAAAAAATAAGAACAATCAAAATATAATTATAAGATGAAAGTAGCAGCAAGGAGGTGGGACTGAGCAGCTGGAAGAACTCAGCCCTTGGTGGAAGTCTCCCCTGACAATCAGCAGCCTGGTATCAAAGAGATCATTATGTACAGAGTTGCGCGGGGGGGGGGATTGAAAAATACTTTTCAAAATCTAATTTTGCCTTTACCAATCTATCCAATATAATAGTGAAACACACAATATATATGTGAACACAAAGAAATTAACTGTGTGTGGCGTCAATACCAATTTAAAAAATCAATAAATAATAATAATTAAGAAATAATTCATTTATAGACAAATACATAAACAATTTATTCATACAATACACAATTCATAATTGGGGCATAACATGTACATGGCTCACAAAGTCGAAAACACGCTAAAACAAGCTCATTTAGCGAAACTGAGTACATCATACCTTTCAGAATTTCATTACATGCATTAATTATCTCCTGTGTTTATTCTTATCATATTTCAGTTGGACTTTAAGAGTTTTAGGAGCTGCTTTTCCTTTTTCGAAGTCAGATTCTTCAGATATGATGTCTTCGACTCATGATAGCTCTTTTCTGCTTGTATACTGTCCTCTGCTTTGTCTTTATCCTTAAACACTGTTTGTTGCTGTTCCAAGAATATCTTTACTTTTTGGGCAGAGTCAATCTTCTCTTTTTTGCCATTATAGTTAAAAATAAGGCCTTCTGGAAATGTCCATCTGAAGGGAATAGAATGGTTATGTTAAAAAAAGTTAGGTTTTTATATTTTCGTCTCCTCTTTCGTATCTCAAATGGAATATCTTTTAAGATCTTTGCCTTTGCTTTCAAAATGACATCTCTGGTAGATCTTTTGGAGAATTTAACAAATATTTCACCAAGCAGTTTGTTTTTCTTGATAACATCTGGATAACTTCGATAAACCATATCCATGTCACTTTGTAGAAAATCCGCTTTAAGGTCTGTCACTGGTGCCAATGCTTCGTTTAATAAATCCTTTAAATTCTCCCCTTTCTGTTCTGAGATACCTTGAAATCACAGGACATATAGTGATTTTTCCATTTGAAGCTGTAACAATTGCTCTTTATCAGAGAGATGCTCTTTTCCCACAATCTCCAGTCTCTGTTTAATAGAATTTGCCTTAGCATCAACTAGTTTCACTGCTTTGTCAGTTTCATCTGCCCTTTTAACTGTATCCACCAATTGTTTCTGGAAACAGTCAAGCTTATTATTGATGTTAGTCATCGGATCCAACAGAGGGTGCAACACTGTAGCCATCATGTTTGGGAAGTCAGCAACTGCTTCCAATTTAAGAGACGAGGTCACTGAGCTGGTAGTTCCTGGATAAGGTCTTTTTTTAAGCGCCATTTTGTCTCGTCGACATTGTTTACACAAGGTACAGTCCGTTTAAACAATCTGAAAGTCTGTTTATATGGTTTCGTTTAAACTATTTTGCACTCCATTCGGCTTGCTTGACGATTTTCTTGTCAAAACCATCGCTTGGGCACCGCAGTTTTTCTTAAGTGGGGGGGATTCCCCGACTCCTCCCCTCCCTCCAACTCTGCTAGGGGCTTTGGATCGATTTCTCTGTTTCAGTGCTTGTTTAGCTTATGGGGATTTGTAAAGACTCACAGTTCATTCCAGCGATTTTTCAAAAAGTAGAAAGGACAAACATATCGCTAGATCACTTGCCCGCCTTGTCCGGCATGCACCTCTGCTTTCCACATTGGTCTCGCAGCAGCGGAACCTATCAGGGTAAAGAAGAGCCTCAATTCCTCGGCTGTCGCCTTGGAAGAGGCACCTCTCACACCCCAGGCAAGAGACCCCTACAAAGCCTCTAGGGGGGTTCAGAACCATCCGAGTCCCCTCCTATCCGCCGTGATTTCGGGGCGCTCATATCGGAACTCGATGGAGCACGCTCGTCCAGTGAGTCGCTGAAACCGGAAGTCACCAATATGGCTTATCAAGTTGGAATCAGTAACTTGAAAGATATCACTGAAAAACAGTCTCAGCATATTCAATTCACAAAATCATTTTCAAAGTGCAGTATGCCTTCACGGCACTCGATATTCTCACCATGAAGTGAAGACTACCTCATATTGGTCAATGGCACCAAAACTGCTAAACCAATCTGCAACCACAAGATTTTCTTCAAAACCCAATGGTGTCAATATATTCTATCATAAAGTTGTCCATGAAAACTGGAAAGTAGTTTTTTTTTCCACAGCCACAAAGCAGGCAGTTTTGTAGTCTGTTGTTGCTGAGGCATTCAACAACAACACAGCCTGTGACTTAAGAGCAGCTGACCCAATGCCTCAAAACATGAACCACTGGCTCACTTTTAAGAGCAATAAAGACCCCTATAATGTCAGAGAGTAAGTTGCAACTGCCTTTAGGAACTCGGCTGGGAAAAGTATGAGAAGACACATGGACAGGCCAAAAACAAAGAAAGTGAATATTTCAGGAGGTTCACTGACACATAACTGGCCATATTGATAGGCCATCAAGCAGTTTACAATAGCTGTATTAGAGATCATGTGAGACACATTAGGATTAAATTATACAGTTGTTCTGAAACAGGTTCAGAAAAATCTACAATTATGGCAGGAAACAGCCCAATATTTCCTCTTTTACCTCCACCTTCCTTACATATTTTTGTATAAAGACATTATGAAAAAAAGTATCTGCTGGAAAAATGCTATGCCAATGGCTATTACTGAAGCATTTAAAAAAGACTTTCAAACCTAACCCTTGCCTGTTCACATGTTAAGCTGCATGTTTCTATCAAAAATCTTCAAAGTCATTTGTTGGATTATTTTTTTAAAGATACAGGGGAATTTCACATTACATTTTTAAGCCGTTTTTAAGTCGTTATTGTACCGTCTTGAAGTAAACTGGTACAGGGCTGCCATTTCACACAGCCTTTCCCCTACCGGTAAGGAGCCATCTCTGAAGCGGTTTGGCATTTCAGACTGCACCGCTTTGTTTTCCCGCCGTTTTTCGCTCGCGCGGGCGATCTCTGTCCTTTTTTTTTTTTACATTCATTTTAGAGTGCTATGGCGCTATAGCGCTATAACACAACACCAAAACAGCAACCCCATCGGAATGCCTGGACTCCACTGGGATACATGAGATGGCTACATCTGCCACCTGGAAAGAAGTACCTGATTGGACTGCAGGCTTTGGCAGGAAATCGGGGCATCAGTAATTGGTGTGACAGATGTTGCTAACCCTTCCATGCCCACTGTGAGTCAGGGGAAGGTGATGGGTTGTCAGGTTGCCAGCTGGAGAAAATATGCCCATTGGACAGCAGGTTTAGGCGGGAGATCAGGGCATCAGTGATTGGTGAGACAGATGTTGCTGACCCAGCCTAATGTGCATCCATCCATGCCAAGAGGCAATTGGCTGGGAAGTGACTGGCACAGAGCTGGATCAGGTATAAAAGGCAGGGAGGCAAACCCCTTATCATTGTGGGCTGAAGTTGGTGAGTGGCAGCCTTGTCTGGTTAGAGTACTTTTGTGTGATCTTGTGAGAGGCTACTGATCTATTAGTCATAGTCTCCATAACTACCTTGTTGCAACTGATCCTAGAGGTGTTGAAGATGATGATCAGCAGCACAGCAGCTTTGAGTGAGGTCCTTATGCACTTCCTTCATCTCGCTAGGAGGAGGAGGAGAATTGACATGCCTGTCTTGAGCCATGCACCCTCCAGGTACAATCGGAGGGCATCTTCTCAGGGCTTGGGCACCTGTCATTGTGGCCCATACAGTCCCTCAACTTCATTCCTTATTGTGAAGGAGGTGATTCTGGAGGAGCTCTTCAACAAGGTCTGCCTTGGAAATAAGCATAATTTCTTTGAGATGAATGCAGAGCTTCCTGGATTCTGTCATTCCCCCACAATGCAAGGACTCACAGTGGGCATGGAAGGGTTAGAAACATCTGTCACACCAATGACTGATGCCTTGATTTCTTGCCAAAGCCTACAGTCCAATGAGGTACTTGTTTCCAGGTGGCAGATGTAGCCATCTCATGTATCCCAGTGGAGTCCAGGCATTCCAATGGGGTTGCTGTTTTGGTGTTGTGTTATAGCGCTATAGCACTCTAAAATGAATGTTCAAAAATGAAAAGGATGGAGATTGCCCGCGCGGGTGAAAAAGGGCAGGAAAACAAAGTGGCGCAGGAGGAAGCACTATGGGGCATTTTACACAGCACCTCGTAGGCTTCAGAAACTGTATAGAAAAGTGGAGACCGCTTGGAAGCAATTTGTAGGTAAAACGGTTCAGCCACGTTTCCTGAACGGGACAGAAGCGTTTCTGTCTGAAAGTGAAAATATATTCTGGTAGGGAACCATTACTAAAACGGTTCTGTCTGAAATGTCAGACCAGAAACCATTAGGGAACAGTTCCTGAACCGGAATATATCAGCTGTCTGAAATTCCCCACAGACACGAGTCGGCATGCTAGACCTAAATCTGAAGACATATGAAAAGGTAATGTGATAGACATGTCTTTGGAAAGACATCCCATTAATGATGGAACTGAGCACTTTCAACAACAATAAAGATATTCCAGAGCCTTGGCATACTCAGCTCATCTTGAGAAGGAAGCCACGTTCTTTAATTCTGATTATATTTTTCATATTGCCATCAGATACAAAAATGATTTACATACTCATTTTTTAAAAGCTAAGAGAAAAGTGGCTGTAAAAAACTGTAGAACAGAATGTTCAAAAAAAATGCCTGAGCCATCTCTGTACTAAAATGTCCATAATAAAATTAGATTCCTACTGCCATTCAATTGTAATGGCTATACAAAATTATTCCAATTGAAGACTAAACATCTCTTGCTTTTTGTTCTTGCTTGGTCCAAATTGTATAGAAATATTGATTTCTAAAAATCCATACCTTCTCCTGTGATGTCTTTCTGACAACATGCTGTGTCTTGTTTCCTGTTGAAGCCAAATGGCCTGTCCATTTGGCCAGAGAAACTTTATAACCATGCCATATAACCACACATTCTTTCACACCTCTAAGGGAAGAGGCAGACCTGATGGCCCCTGCCTCTGCCTCGCATGCAACAAGTCACGTACTAAATGAAGTGGCTAGAAGCTGGGTCACCTGACTGCAGGAGGAGTCTCCAAACTTCTAGCCATTACTGTGTTGCAGCTATGGCAACCAACAATTGGACACACCTATGTCCACTCGTGATTGGCTGCATGGCCACAGCTGATCATAAATGGAATTGGGCTATAATTGTTCAATCCCAATGAGAGAAAGTCTCTTCTCTTGCTTCTTGCTCTTGTTCTGACTGCTTGTTTTATTGCACCTGGAAATGCTGTCCTTTGAAGAGACAAAGGACTGCTTTGTGACTTAAAGCACATGGAGTGCAAAAATGGATTTTTTTTTCCCCCTTGGACTGTTTGGATATTCCTGAACTTGGTAAATATGTATCTTTTACTGTGTAGTTAAGGCAAATCGCCTTAGGTTTGTTATTTTGTAAACTCTGGTAGTCTGTGCTATGCTCTGTATTGAATAAAACTTATTCTTATTTCTAAATGGTCTCTGATGTTGTACCTGGATTCCAAGTCTAAATCTTGTAGCCTCAACGCTGACCACACAGAGCTACCACTGTGATAGTACTTGTTAAGTCCCAGAAGCCAGCTAAGAATTTGAACCTCTGCTCTTAGGCTGAGCGGGGAACCTCAGTTGATGAGGTTCTGGTGGCAAACTGTTCTGAAACCAGAGAGGGTTTAGACCATCTCGTGGGTTGTTGTTTAATGTACTGAAAAAGTACAGGGTTCCCCCCCCAATTCCTGGACTGGCCTGGGTGGGAAATACCTGTACACAAATGAAAGTATCAACATTCTAATAAACATGAACCTTGAGGAACGTCAAAAATTAATTTTTTGTTACTGACCAAGTTTTTGCGGTCTACAGCCCTCCTTCTTCAGATGCAATACAGTGGGATCCTCACAGGATCCATACGGACTCTATCCTTATGGACTATGCCATCAGCACTCCCAGTTGTTTTCAGAGATACTATTAACTCCCTGAAGAAACTATAATCCCTTGACTATCCCAGAGAATAGCATCCTGGCCATTATGACTGACTCTATATACCAACACTACCTGCTAAGACAGACTAAAAGCACAGTACATCTTGCTACCAAGTCCTTTAAATATGTGGGCCCTAAGTCATGAAGGGCTTTAACGGTCATAACCAGAACCTTCAACTGGACTCAGAAACAAACCAGCAACCAGGGTAGCTGTTCTAAGATAGGCAAGATATATTTCCACCAGCTACCCCCTGAAGGGCTGCTGCATTCTGAGCCAGCTGAAACTTCTGAGTTGTCTTCAAAGACAGCTCAATGTAGAGTACATTACGGTAGTCTAGGTTACAAATGCATGAATCAGCATAGCCAGAGCAGCTAAGTCTGACGGTCAAAGTCAGCAAGCCAGAAGCAAGCGATAAAAGGATTCTTAGCCACTACCACAACATGCTTTTCAAGCACCAATCAGACCCAAGAGCACCCTTAAGCTCTTAACCTACTCTGCAAATGCCAACACCACTACATCCACTACAAAGCCACACTGCTGATTCTGTTCCTCCTCCAGAGATTCTTTGTGTCCTATCAGACCGAAAAGACCAAAACCACAGAATAGCTGCTCTCCGGCACTGACTCCATATTCCAACTCATATGATAATAGAGTGGTCAACTATCAAAGGCCACAGATAGATATTAACAGCGATGAGTATGATGAATATTAACAGTGATTATTGTTTTCTGTTCACCTTTAAATGAAGATCATCCTCAATGCAACTAAAGTAATTCTGGTTCCAGGACAAAAGCCAGACTGAAATGTGTCGTGGGCAGATGTGTCCTCCAAGAATTCCTGGAGCTGCTGGAGCTAAATCCTTGGACCAGATTAACATCACTGACAGGGTTGGGCTTGGGTATTATCAAGTCACGGGCCATTTTAAACAACTGAAATGGACAAGATTCAGCTAATGACAAACAAAAAACCCTTGCCACCATCACCACATAGGTAGGCAAAAGAGCTCTAATGGATGCTGTCTGATTCATCCAGAATCCACCACCAACACTCCAGTTGTCTCCCGATCCACTTCATACCCTAGTTCCCTAGTCAATCAAGGAGCCTGGGGACCTATGTAAGCGTGGGAGAGAACACAAAGAAGTGACCTGTTTATCAATGATCTACAGCCCAAACTGAATAATTATCATTCTCACACTGTCCTTGGATAGCAGGGTCATCTTTGCTTACAGACAGTTCCCTCTCTAAAAAAGTTTCTTACAAATGATAATGAGCCACCTAACAGAGACACAAGCTCACAACCAGACCTTGTAACTACTAAAAATGCCAACTTTGTCCCCATACATATTCAGGGAATACTATTACAGAGCCTAGTAACATTAGCTGCACCATCTTGAGCTCTTCTACTTGCTCATCCTCCAGGGTCATCACCTGTCAACAATGACTTTCTAGTTTCTACACAGGGCACCAAAGAACAGACACAAATTGGACATTAAAAACTGCCTTATTCAGAAAGCAGTGGGAGAACATTTCAGTCTTCCAGGAGATTTTGCGGTTGATCTATAAGTCACAGTTCTTCTGAAAAAGAACAGGGGAATCCAATGTGAACATGCTGAACTGGAATTCATTCAGAAGGCCTGAAGCAGATGCTCATGAATCGTGTTGAGGGGGAACAATACAGGTGTGCTGGCCCCACCACAGTTATATGCGATCACCAAATCATGAGCAGAGATTCTATAGATGTACAAAGTGTGCATGCATAGGCTTTGTTCCCGTGATCAAGAATGCTGTTTTTCAAAGGATGCCCAAGGAATTTTGTGGAAGAGTTTCTGGTCATAGCAGCTGTCCACATTGTGAAGACAGCCCAAGAACACCAACAACTTGCTTGGGGCCTAAATATTAAAACTCAACGCTGAAATACTAACATTACAAGGAAAGTAAAAATATTTAACTTTGTTTCCAAATGTGAGGCGACTCTTATCTGAAAAAGGTTTAGAAAAACAGCATGGCTTAACCCGTCATGTACCAATACATTTTCTTTAAGTATGACACATTATACTACTTGATATATACATGAAAGATTCCAGTCAAGTACCAGGATTTTCTACTTGTCCTTTGCAGATCTGTGTAACTGAGCAGCAGCGTATGCATTTGCAGTCTGCCATCTGGTTACTGAAACTCACTGTACTTGCACACGAAAGCTTATACCTTGAATAAAAAAAAATTGGTCTTAAAGTTGCCACTAGCACTACAATGATATGCTTCTGGACTCCAGACTTCCACTTAGCTCGTGTAACACTTATCTAGAGGACAGAACAAACAGTATGAAAACCATGCTGAAATGCTTCAGTCTGATACCGATATATCAAGCAAGCACATGTGGAACAACTCTAAAGGAAGGCTAGGAGAACAGGTGAGACTCAACTCGTACAGAATCTAGCAAAGTTTCTTCTGACTCACACCTAAATAGCAAAATGGAAGTGCTACTCATTTTTTTTGAAAATATAATTTTATTAATTTTTAAGACAAACAAATAACAAAATGTGATACATCCTGAAGAATTGTCAGGTACAACATAACCACAGTACCTTGAACAGACTACACTGTATACAGGTACATTGCATTGTTAACATTTCATGTTTCTAAGTTTCACAGTATCATAAACTTTGATAATGTTTGTTAGTAGGAATGACATCCCCCTCAATGAGGTATTTAACAACAGGAAACCAAACTGCTTGAATTTTTTTCTGATATTTACCTATGTTATTGCTTTTCCCTAGTGGAATTACTTTACCCAGGACAAAGTGTTCCCATAGTTTGTTCTGCCAGAGATGTACAGTAGGGCGGAAGTGCTACTCATGAGAGGAAGGTTTGACCCAGGAACTGGGATGTCTCCTGTTCTGGATAGGGTTGCACTCCCACTAAATTAGCAGGTTTGCAGCTTGGGGGTGCTGCTGGACCCAGACCTCCTGATGGAAAAACAGGTGGCAGCACTGGCCAGGGTCACCGTTCATTGGTTCAGTTGGTGAGTCACCTGTGACCCCTCCTGGACAGAAAAGATCCTACCACTGGGATGCATGGCCTGGTAACATCCAAATTAGATTACTGCAATGTTCTCTGTGTAGGGCTGCCCTTGAAGACTGTCCAGAAGCTATAATTAATACAGAATGTAGACTGGAGTGGGACCATTTCAGACCAGTCTTATTCTACCTACACTGGCTTCCAATTTGTTTTTTGGCCCAATTCAAGACGTTAGTATGACTTTTAAAGCTGTTTACAGCTTATGGCCAGCATACCTTAAGAAATGCAGGTTCCTGGATAAACCTACCCAACCACTTTGGGCATCTTCAGTAGCCCTACTTCGGGTGCCCCTGCCATCTGAGGCCAGATGGGTAGCAACCCAAGAAAGGGTTCTCAGTCATGGTGCTGAAACTTTGGAACTCCCTCCCCAGGGAAATTCGTCTGTCTCCCTCTATCGTTTTTTTCCACCAGCAAGTGAAGACTTGTTTTGTTTGGCATATTCCCAATGACTCTTATTGGCCCTCCTCCCTGCTTGTTTATGTCTTAAAGTTTTGATGTTTGCCTCCCTGGGGATCCTGTACTGGATGTAAAGGTAGTACAGAAATGAAATGTTATATTATATTTTAATAAATACTGTCCTGCACAAACTTTTTCATCGTGGTGAGATTTTGCTTTCCCTTTGGACTAACCCCATAGTTTATGAAACTGATCTTAAGTACAATGGATACTATACCACACAGACTTATTCATGCAGTTATCAGACTCAGGTTCGCCTCTTATTATGATGTCTACACCTGTAGTGTTAATAACCTGCTTCAATGTAACCTGCACCCCGTCCCTATCCCCCCTTGCTTTCCCAGCCGCCGTAGATTTATCTAGCCGCCCACTTATTGCTCACCCTCGCTGACATTCCTGGTGGGAGGGAGGGAAGCTGTGGGAGGGAGGGAGTGTGTGTGAATGTCTGCAGTTTAGGGAGGCAATGCAGTAACCATTTTCTCAAACAGTACCTCAGGAGTATTCTCATGAGAATGTCCTTGAAGATTATTAGACTTTGAATGGCTAGTTGAACCATTGTATCTGTCTGGGTTCTTAGGATTGCTTATACTTGTGACTGTTTACAGTATCTCAAATCTCTTCAATAAACTTTATCTCAAGACAGCCTGTGTTTGAGAGTGAGTTGACTGGAGTTCTGACAGCAGTGTGGTGTAGGGTTGAGATGTTGGACTAGGATCTGGGAGACCCAGGTTCTAATCCCCACTCTGGCAGGGAAGCTTCGACCAGTCACACACTCTTTGACTAACCTACCTCACAGGGTTGTTGTGAGAATAAAATGGAGGCGAGGAGAATAATGTATGTTGCTCAGTCCCCACTGGGGAGAAAAGTGGGGTATAAATAAAGTAAATTAATTAATACATGTAGTTAAAAATACACTGAAACACTAACCATCTCTCAGGCAAGTAAAACCTTGGAACAACTAGCAAAGTGGAAAGCATAGCTGCCAATCTCCAAATTATTACATTTTCATGTCATATTGGGGAACAGTGAACACAAATCTTGGACAAAGTGCTGCAAAAAATGTTTTAATCAAAATTGCTGTGGAAAAGTGTGCACTACTGCTGAATAAATGTTTCCAGAAATATCTTTAATTTTTCAAAGAATGGGAGTACTCCCTTCTCAAATCACAAACATTAAAAGAATATAAATAGAGATGCCAGACCTGACTGATGGAATGAGCATATAAAACAGCACAGAATTTCAGGAGGATCTGGTAATCTCCCTCAACATCAGACTATGTGTTATGCCCATTCCATGGACCAAAAAGAATCCTATGGTGCACAAAAGCCAGGGGATAATTATACCTTCTGCACATAAACAAAAATGGAACTTAGATTCGTCTTAGAGAACTGTGCACTCAGACCTCCATCTCAAAGACCAATGCATAAGATACATACCGTACAGTATGAGACTCATACACCCGAAGCATTACAACTATGGGGGGAGGGGAACACAGCACAATCAGCCTCCCAGAAAGAGAATATCACCAATGCATAGACCGTTCAGCTTAGAATCACACTTATAAACATATCACAGATGTGGGGCAGAAAGCACAATGCAAACACCAATCCACTCATCCAGAGAACAATGCATCACTACGAGGGCCTGCATGTTAAGACCTGTACACAGATCTTCAAATAATAAGCTTTTTAAAAGGTCAACGCAGCCCGACTTATGAGCCCATAAGCAGGCACGTTATGCAGGCCATGCATTCAAAATGAGCTGATGCACATGCGAGGAGCTTCACAAAGATTCAAGGCACTCAGCCCTGGCACCGCACCCTTCCAATCTGGAGCCCAATGCATCACAAAGACCCGCACAGTGTGACTACACTCCCACACATTCTATCAGATATAGAAGCAAGCTCACAATGCACCCCCGCCCCCTAGCTGGGGAGCAGGGGATCCTATGGATACTGAAGGTGGTGCTTGCAATCGGGGTCATGCAGTACACAATGGCTCATATGCAAACAGATGCACAGTGATCTCCTCCCATGAAGCCAGCCGAACAGTGAAATGTGCCCAGAAAGGCAGAGGTTATGAATATGTCTAGATCAGGGCCATGCCACAACCCCGAAATATACAACCCCCGTACGCATGCACGATCGCATATTCATATAGAAGAGCACTCCTTCCCCCACCAGGGCTTCAGCACAATCCCACAACCCTGTGGGGGAAGGGGGGACATCGTTCAGCCCCTGGTAGGCCCCTAGCGTGACTCGCCCACTAGCCCGAAGTTCAAGCTCTTCCGTCTGCCAGTCCCCAGAGGCTACAGCGTTGCCAGCACCTCCTCCCCGCTCAGCACCGGCCCTTTTACCTGCTGATCTTCTGGGCGAAGGCGCGGCGCTCGGCCATGGCTGTTCAGGATCTACAAGCAAAAAGCTCTTTTCTCACCGCCGCCGAAGACCAGTCAAAGGAATCAGGAATGGGTGCCGTAATGCTCGTGAGAGGCACGCCTCCCAAAGTCCTTGCGCTTACCCACCCGCCACAATGTCGTTCTCTTTCCAACCTAAGGGAAGATAATGAGTCTCTCCTAGCAAATATATGGCCCAGGCAAAAACTAGAGCGCGGGGCGGGGAACTATCTGAAGAGTTATTGTCCCGTTTGGAGGCTCCAAATTTTTCACTGGTTGGGGGGGAGGGAGGGAGAAGTTGGGCTGAGGTTTATCCTGGCTCAGACTGGCGATCACTGGAAGGGTGCGAATAATCGTGTGGCCGAAAGGACACGCCTCTCCGCCGCCTTGTAAGATTCAACCGAAGAGAGACCGCAAGCAGTGATTCCGTTGAAAAATATAGGGAGTGTCCGTCTTGAGTTCTTGGGAGAGTTTTTTGCACGCCCCTCCTACAAAGGAAGAGGGAAGCAAAAATTTCAGCTAGCTCTGTCTGACGTGATAAAGGCCAAGATAAAGATATCATTTTTTCCCTTCCCTCTAGTTGATTTTTTTTTCTTTTTTATTCCCAGTAATTGAACTAGAAAAACTCGGTTCCTATCCTAACTTAGTTTGGTGGGTTGAAGGTAGTGGTGGTGGGTTCTTTCTAAACTGATTTTTGTGGCCAAATTTTAACACGATCTTACTTCCATAGGTGTGCTTGGGGGGGGGGGGCAACAATGGAAGGGCTTCTAGTCCTGGCCCCACTGGTGGACCTCCTGATGGCACCTGGTATTTCTGGCCACTGTGTGACAGAGTGTTGGACTGGATGGGCCATTGGCCTGATCCAACATTGGCGTCTCTTATGTTCTTAACCACGAGGCACACACCCCTCCCCGAATACCTACTTCTCCTCCAACTGCTTAAACTATTTGCAATCTGGCTAGGAGTTTTGCCTTATCCTGTCCTGACAAACTTTCATTTCTATTTACCTCTTGATATACCGTACAATCCCTTTCTTCAAACCAGACTTCTGTTCCTGTTACTCCCGAAGCTCAAATCAGTCATGTCAAAAGGGAGGGGGGGACTGTTGTCCGTCCATGATCCTGTTTACTATTGCTATGTGAAATTTACTTTAAAAGTACTAGATTTCTATAGTACTTTATTGTGTTGATGTATCACCAAGGGTGGAACAGATTTGGATGCCTTTTTTGTATCTATAAACAGCTATTTGCCTTTTGCACATTAATTCAAAACTTTAATGTTCAGCTCACATAAAAAATCTTGCTTTGGAAATACTGCTTAGCTCAGTGATACTCAAAGGCTCAGAAGCCACTTATGGCTCTTTTGAAAACTCTTCTCCAATGTGGCATCTGCCCCACGATTCAGGAAAGTGGACAAGGCCCAGTGAAGCTTATGACATGGTTCTCTCCTGGGAACAGCTGCCACTGGAGGAATGGATAAGCTGTGAGCCTAAAGCAAATGTGGCTTATTTGGGTTGATGGAAATTGCAAAGGTGACTCTCTCCAAGCCACAGAGTCCTACTGACTTAGCTCATCCTTCCCTGCTTTGTCATATCCTGTCTGCTTGCTTAGTTTCGTTCCTGCTCTGATTTGTCTTTGTGTTAAAAGTTCTGCTATATTTCACAAGGTCATCAATATCTGAACTATAAAAGTCCCTAACTATAAAGATGCTTTCGTTTCATTTTCTTTTTTATTTTTAAGCAAACGGGTGTTACTTCAGTACATAGTGCTGCTATAATAAACTCTAAACAATTATGTCATTCTACACCATGATGACATTTTTATCAAGCAATGTATTTATCAAGCAATACATAATTGTCATTTTGCTATGCATACACAAATAAGGATCACACTGTGTGCCTGCTATAAAAAGAGTTTTACTTCAGTCTGTATTCCCCAGTTTTTAGATTATCTTATGCCTGACAACAGAGATCATGGGTTTCTAATGTTTTATATTTTGCGGTTGTAAATACCGGTCCAGTTTAGGTATCAATTCATAAACTATAAATTGCATGTACTAAGCACTATAGACTCCCCCAAAGCCCCAACACCACCATATGTTCACTGTTATTGCTGCTGTGACTTGCTCACCATGTCCTCAAAGATCACGTGAAAGCAGGCTAAATGAATACAGACCAGATGTAATGTTCTGAGCACATGTCAAAGGATTTCCTATTTTTCTTTTCTCTCTGTGCTCCATTTCCTTAAAAAACACCCCTGTGAAAAGATCTCTAAACAGGAAAGTTATATGACTAAACATGTTTTCTGTCTTTAAATCTAAGCATCTTATTCTTATGTCATAAACTATTTGTGGTGCTTCCCGAAACAAATAATTACCCCCAAAAAAACAAAAGTACCAGGAATATACCCTGGTTTGAATGGCACAGACCAGCCTGATCTTGTCAGCTCTTGACAGCTAAGCAGGGTCAGCCCTGGTTAGTATTTGTCAACCAAAAGGCTTGGTTGCCATGGAGAGGTGGGGAGGGTGTGAGTTGGAATGTATGGTTTCATTTCTGGCCATTATTTGTCTAGTGTTTGGTATAGCCATGTAACCTTGAGACCTGCTCTGTCTTTAGTATCCCTTTTCCCCAGGAATCTTAGAGCATTATTTTGGTGGGCTTTTAGCTTAGAGGTGATTGGCCAAGAGCCACAGATGTATTTTGATTATAGTATAATTGTTGGCTTTGCGCGCTGGACCTCAGTCCTAACAAAGTATGTTATGAATCTGGATTCTATCAATGTCTCAATAAACTTTACTTCTTCTGAATGATTGTTATTGGGAACTGATTTCTCCAGGGGCTCTGACAAATTGTTAGGACTCCCAAAAGTTCCCTTACCTCACACCCTACAATGGCTGGCAAGAAGAATGGGGGTCTCGGTGACCACCGGGGAATGACACAGACCCGAAGACCATGGCCACCCTCCTGATGACGGGGGAGCCTGGAGACCTCGGGGCAAAACTAAGAGACTCATGGGCTCACATACCCACATGGACCGAGGAGAGCTGGGCACTGACGCCGGATCCCAGGGGAGTCACGTATGAGAGGCAGTATGGGAGTACTTATGGGAGCAGCTATGGCGGCACCCTTTGTGATGACCCGACCTACTTCCCCATGGTGGAAGAAGTCCACCTAGAGAGAATGAGGAAGGAATTCCGAGGGGAGACAGAGGAGATGTGGAATTGCCCCAACTCATCGCCACGACCATGCAGCATGAGTTGAGGGGACGAACCCCGGATGGAGGGGGGTGGCCTGGACAGCAGCGACAGGCACCCCTCACCCAGGTCCCCCCTTTGTAAGTACTGTCGGGACCAAGACTCCCAGGCGAAGCACCACCAGGACCTGGGCTTCCAGCGAACCCCCCTCGCAGCCCACCAGTGCTGGCAGCCCCTCCACCAGGGCCGCAGTGGCCCCATGAGTTGCTAAACACCACCTTCGATGGCAACCCAGAAAAGCTGACTTTCTTCCTGCTACAGGTGCGCAAGTTCCTACGGGATTAGGGTCCCACCTTGGCCTCAGACGAGCACCGGGTGGACTACATCGGCTTGCGCCTGAGAGAGTGGCCGACTGGTTCATGGGCCTCCACAATATCCAGGGGCCCAAGTACCATAATGTTCACACATTCCTCTGGGCTCTCCAGAGGCAGTACAAAGACCCCCTGGAGTTATAAAAAGCCAGAACCAAGCTGCGGGTGCTCCATCAGGGTAACCGGTTGGTGCATGAGTTCTCTGATGATTTCAAGATGTATGCAGCTAAGGTGCAGGGATGGCCCGAAGAAGTCCTCATTGAGCACTACTGGTTAGGTCTGAACCATGCCATTTTGCAGAGGGTGCTGACCCAGGGGAATCCCTTGACCCTCAGCGGGTGGATCCAAGATGCCTGTGAAGCTGAGAACAGGGCTACCCTGATCCAGATGTACCGGTCAAAGGCAACCCCAAGAACTCCAGGAGGGCATGTTAAGGGGGCGCACTACAAACCCCGTGACACCATGCGAGACCAACGGATGAAGCAGGGGCTGTGCCTGAGATGCGGGGAGCCGGGCCACTATGCCGCAAGCTGCCCTACCAACCTCACACAGCAAGAGGGAAAAGGAGGAGAGAGAAACCAGGAGGGGTGTGCCCCAAGCAACCCAGGGCTCTCCAACTTAACATGGGGGGAAACCCGGATGGTGCCTCCTAGCTGCAGGGAAAAGGCTGGGACCTGCTGTGAAGGTCGCAACCCAGCAGGTCTGAAAGCTTCAAGTGCCAAAATCGATGAGCACTACTCCTCCCGTTTTTTGTGACTAACAGTGTTGAACCCTGAACTGGGCACCCAAGTGAGGGTGAGGGCTCTGATTGACTTGGGTGTGCTAGAGACCTTATAAGCCCTGCAATAGTTACTGGGTTGGGGGTGCCAATCCAAGCCTTGCTCAAGATCCTGCTGTTTTCCCAGATGGATGGTTCCCCAATGAAGGAGGCATGCAAATACCAGACTGTGCCAGTGATCAGGGGGACGGGACCTCACTGGGAGCAGAGGGCCTTTGTAAAACCCCATGGCCCAATTCTCCATGGTCTTGGGGAACCCGTGGCTCTGAGATCACGACCTTTATGTTCAGTGGAGTGAGGGCATGCTTCACTTCCCGGATCCCAAATGCAGTGACCATTAATGGAACCAAGAGTGCGGGGGTAGCCCCGCCAGAGCTTCCAGAGCGTGCTTGCCTGGCACAAGAGGAGTTCGACTCCATATCGGCAGAGTATAGGGATGTGGCTCCGGTATATGAGGAAGAAGCCGATGAGCTGGGGGGGGGCACTGTAAAACATACTGTGCTATAGAGCAGTGGTGGCGAACCTATGGCACGGGTGCCAGAAGTGGCACTCAGAGCCCTCTCTGTGGGCACACGTGCCATCGCCCCAGCCAGGGCCAGACCATCATTAAAGTGTCGAATTCTCTGCCAAATAATTTTAAGTAAATGAAAGCATTTGGGATTGCTTTCATTACTTTGTTTAGATCATCTTAAGTTAATGTATTAGTTGTTTTTTCTAAAGTAAAACCTCAGTATTCAGGTTAAATTGCCGTGTTGGCACTTTGTGATAAATAAGTGGGTTTTGGGTCACAGTTTGGGCACTCGGTCACTAAAAGGTTTGCTACCACTGCTATAGAACTTCTGCCGGGGCATAGCATGCCAAAGGGGAAACTGTACGCCATGAGCCCAGTAGAGAAGGAGGAGCTACGTAAATTCATTGACATAAACCTAGCTCGGACTTCATCTGACCAGCTTCTTCGCCTTTTGCTGCCCCCGTTCTCTTCCAGAAAAAGAAAGATGGTGGGTTGAGGTTGTGCATGGACTATCGGGGCCTGAATACGGTGTCTATGTCTAATGCTTACCCCCTCCTCTGAACACCTCTTGGCTGAGGTGGCCAGGGGGAAGATATTTACCAAGCTGGATTTGCATGATGCCTACTTCGCACTAGGCGGCAGTTACAGTCCTTCTTGGGATTCATGAACGTCTACCACCCTTTCATCCCCAACTTTGCACAAGTAAGCCTTCCCCTCACTGACTTGTTGAAAACCAAGGGGAAAGGGCCCAAGACTGTCAAGCCAGGCACCAAGCTGGCCTGTACCTCCGAATGTCAGCAAGCTTTTGAACGGCTTAAAGGCTTGTTCTCCTCGGAGCCCATTTTACATCACCCGGATGAATATAAGCCATCTGTGGTCGAGGCAGGCTTTTAGCTTAGAGGTGATTGGCCAAGAGCCACGGATGTTTTTTGATTATAGTATAATTGCTGGCTTTGCGCGCTGGACCTTAGTCCTAACAAAGTTCGTTATGAATCTGGATCCTATCAATGTCTCAATAAACTTTACTTCTTCTGAATGATTGTTATTGGGAACTGATTTCTCCAGGGGCTCTGACAGTATTTAGATGGGAGACCACCAAGACAGGCAAGGGTTGCTATGCAAAGCCAAGAAATGGCAAATCACATCTGAATTTCTCTGGCCTCAGAAACTTTATAGGGTTGTCATAAGTCAGCTGTGACTTGACAAGCACTTTCTGCCTCCACCAGGCATATCACCCTTATATATAAAAGCCGAATGGTGGTTGCACTTCTCTAGAACATTCCACACACTCCGGAATTGGTTGGCTCCCTGGTGTGTCACTCAGAATCTGTCTCTATCAACTGGCTGCATTGCTTGAGTCTCGCCTCCAACATTCTAAACAGTTTGCTGTTCCTCTCCCCCCCCCCATAGCCAGTCAGAACACAGAGGTTATTTGCATATGCAGCCTCATTGGCCTTTGCCTTGGAACACAAGGTCATTTGCATATGTGACTTGATTGGCTTTTGCCTCTAACATTCTAAACAGTTTGCTGTTCTGAGATAAAATGTGTCCAATCTCCAGGTGAGGGCTGGAGATCCCTTAGAATTACAACTGCTTTCCAGATGGCAGAGATCAGTTCCCCTGGAGAAAATCCTTATATGCTGCTGAGGTGGCCCCCGTATGACAGCCAATGTGACATAGCAGTCAGGGCTTCAGAGCACGGGAGAGGCTGCAGGTGTGTGTGGGGGGGTGGAAAGCTGAAGAGTGAGGGGGAAATAAAGGTAGGTTGATGATTGGCTGGGAAGGAGTTAGGGTTGCCAACTCCAGGTGGGAAATTGCTGGAGATGTGAGGGATGGAGCCTGGAGTGGGTGAGGTTTCAGGAGGCGTGGGACCTTGGACAGGTACAAAGCCATAGACTCCACCCTCCAAACCAACCATTTCCTTCTGGGGAACTATCATTGCCAATCTCCAGGTGAGGGCTGGAGATCACTCAAAATTACAATTGTTCTTTAGGTAGCAGAGATCAGTTCCTCTGGAGAAAATGGTGGACTCAGTGTCATTATACCCTGCTGAGGTCACCACAGCAAATTGACACTGAGTGTCCAAGGCCGGGGCACCTGCCCAGAGCCTCTTTCTAGAGGCCATTGTATTTATTTCCACAACGGGCCTTTTTCCTAGTATTTAATATAATTTTAAACTTTTGTATGTTGAGCCCATGATGCACGATTACACGTCTAGCAGAACAACAGTGCTTAAAAGTGTCCAAAATACAAATTGATAATTAATCTGGTTCTCACTGCACTTTTCTCCACTCTGTTTTTAGATTTCTGAGACTACACGCTCCATGATCAGCAGCACCCTAGAGACCAACAAGATTTTCAGGGTATATATAAGCTTTCTAATCTCTTTTTGTTAAGGAAACTTTGATTCTCAAGAAGTTATACCCTGAAAATCTTGTTGATCTCTAAGGTGCCACTGAACTTGTATCTAACTGTTCTACTGCAGGCCAGTATGGCAACCCTCTAAAACTACAATCTCTGTATATACTTTTCTCCTTTGTGGAAAGAATGTAATGGAATTTTTTCCATTACTTTTTCCACAGAAAGCTTTGCTATTCTTTTCCCAGCTGGCTAAGGGGGTTCACAAAAGCCACACAACTTGTGCAGAGTGCCTATCCCTCATCACTGAGTAACCACAAACAGTTCTTACATATTTAGGATTTGATAGATGAGTGTGCATGTCACAAGATATGGTTTCCAGGTCCAGTGTGGAAATTAAACCCTTCTCAGAAACTCAGAAATTTATTACGATCATAGATCAGAATAAAACATAAACATAAGCATACCAATCATGAAAGTCCTTTATTTCTGGTCTTGTTCTTTCTGACTCTAAAACATTCTGAATTATAAGTTTGCTCTTCAGTCTGTGTCCCTGGCTTCTAAGACTGAAAACAGACACATTTCAAATACTGTAAAGTGGCTAGATTTTTTAAAAAAATACTTGCTGCATTCTGATATATTTTTGTTTAGGGCTGATAAACAGAGGGTATGGGGGTGTGAATGCTTGTATTCACTCAAGATCTTGCCTTGGCTTCCTGGATATGCTAACTGCTTGTTCCATGAACTGACAACTACAGAATAACCTGCCAAACCTGATGCACTTCTGATCCTGGATTCACACTTAGCTAGGGCTGTACCACTACCTCCTATATAGGGGGTAGTGGCTGTACTCCTACCTACAAACCAAGATCTGATTGTTAAGAATATTATGGGACACTGAAACATTGCCTTCCCTCTTGGTTTCAAATCCCCCAGACAAAGAGAATCAAGTGTGTTTTTCAGTTTTAAATGCAGCACGTCTCAATAAAGCTTGAGGTTAATGAGTAACACTCAGGAATGGATAATCTGATCTGTATGCTTCCACACATATATTGGAAAATGCAGGATGGTCTACTATAGTACACAGAAGACTCATTGTGCAGCTTGTGTTTTTTCCCTAAACAATATTGTCTTTATTTAATAAAACACAGTTAAATTTAGCAAATTGAGTAATATGAAGTACAGACAGGAACAGATGGACTTATAATTCTTATCCACTGCATAATATCTATGTAGAGAAGACTCTAAGCCTTTAAGTTATAGAATAAACAAAGAACTATTTACTTTCCAATTTATACATTGTAGATTGAAAACACTTTTCTGCTGGTCAGGGTGCAGAGATCTTGCCCAGAGATGTATGCATACAGGCTGTTGCTGTTGCATGTATATATCAAAGTGTTGACAGTAATCTCTTCTAAAAATTTGTGTTAGAACAGGAATAAACGGTGGGTCTCTGGTCACAAAAATGATACAATTGATGCAATAGCTGTTTCTCATTTTCCTTCCCGTTTTATACTGTTGTGTTGCTGAAAAGAGGGTGCATTCACCTTCCCACATAGATATCCAAAGATTATTTATCAAAGGGTGTTCAAACCTCCCAGTTATCAGCTGTAGGGATAGGAAAGATCCTATTGTTCCTGGAACATTCCCCTTTCAGATGGTCCTCATCCTCCAAGAAGGGCTTGTCCTACAATTTGAAAAACATTAACTATGCAGTGGTAGGAAACGACAGGTAGGTGACACTTAGCAATTGGGGAGGTTTTGACCATAGAGCCTAGGGAGCACTGAACTGCTAGGCCTAAAATCTAGACTTTGACATAGTTGTTGTGCTTCTAAAGATTTTATAAACAGAAATATTGCCAATAGGGCCCATTCCAGGTTTTTGCGAGCCCTGGGCAGATAATTCCCTTCCTCTGCCCACCACCAAGCACTCATGCTCTTCCACTCACCTGCATGCCTTCCACTAGCCAGTGTCTCCTTCCCATTTGCTCATCATCCATGCTCACAGCTGCCTTGAGACCTTTCCCCAGTGGCACCAGGCAGTGAATGCAGCAGGGAGCATGGGTACTACAGCTAGGGTTGCCAGCTCTGAGTTGGGAAATACCTGGAGATTTTGGGGGTGGAGCTTGAGGAGCGTGGGGTTTGGGGAAGGGGTAGGGCTGCCAGATCCCCAGGGGGGCGGGGGGTTGCCTGCTCTAGGGGCCCCTGATCAACTGGCCCGGATCCAGCCGACGGAACCCCATCCCCAAAGTGCCTGGATTGGGCCAACATGCCTGGTGCAATGACATCACCTGGAGGTGACGTCATCACACCAGGCACGTCACCAGAGAGACGCTCTAGCATTTGGCCTGAAAACTCTATGGTATCAGAGTTTCTAACCGAATGCTAGAGCGTCCCCCCCCCCAGCAACGTGCCTAGCGTCATTTATCCCAGCAACTTTGTGAACCAATTATTATAGGGTAACTCAACTACCTGTATAGAAAATCTCTCTTGAATAATTCAATTTTACATAGTTTGCTGAACGTCAGGAGAGTGGGAACTTTCCTGACCACCTCAGACAGGCCACTGCCCCCATACACAGAAGAAAGAGTCATACAACAGTAGTTGGGAAACTAAAGTCCACTTTATTTATTTACAAAAACAAGGACAAGCAGCATGCCATGGCATGGTCAAGGCCTGGGGTCACCCCAAACCCCACCCTTGCCATAAGATGGGCAATGCACCTGGCCCCCAGGGCATAGCCCTCTGTAAGCAACTCGAACCTGGGCAGCCCAGCCATGGAATATACCATGACGACCCCTCACCCACAGCCGCACGGCCTGTGTAGGGTGTCCATCAAGGCAATCCAAAAGGCAGTCTGCCCTCCTCATCCCTGAATGCAAGGCCACAGTGATGATCCTGATAGACCTCTGTCATGGCTCAGGTGGGGTGTCACCTGAAGCTACCACCACTCTGGATTTAGGATCCCTTGAGAAGGCCCAGAGCACCCTCCCATGACCTTCAGACCTCCCTTTTGGCCGAATAACAGGCGTGAGGACCAGGCAGAGTACAACAAGGAAAAGGTTTATTTTATAGGTCAAACAACAAGGTGCAGAATAACAGTAAGTGGGTGAAAAGAGAAGAAATCAAATGCCCTAACGCGTCTAAATATATACTGTCCCTAGCTCACTATTCCAAGTAACATTAGACTACTCACCCCTCAGGATGAGGGTCTCTTCCCTGCAGCAGCCTTCCTTCTGGCTCTGCCCTCTGGGAAGAAGAACAGCTTTTCCTGCTGCTCCAGATCTTTTATTCCAAGCTCTCCTCTTTCCTATTGGTCAATTTTGGCTCCAAAACCTCTCAGGGGCTTCTGGGAGTTGTAGGCCCAGCCTCACCCACTGCTAGCCAGGCTCCCTGGGCCTAGTAGGCCTCTGGTGGCACAGCCCAGATCTTGACAACCTCTCTACCCTCCCGGGTTGCTGATTGGTGCTTACTGAGCCACGACAAATTTTTCCTTAAATCAAACCCAGCCCTACCATAAAGTGACGAACCTAATCGCTGGCACCACCCTTGTCAGTTTCTCAATGCACTGACTGCAATGCAGGGTAGGCAAAAAACACCCCTCATCCACAGCCAATCAGATAAAAGGTAAAAAATTCCAGCGGAGATGCTATACAGTGGATTAGATGTGCTCGGAGGAACCCACCAGTGGATGCTTTGCAGGTGGCTGAGATTCAAGATCGCCTGGACTCTGGTAATTTCCCTGAGTTTCCCTCTCTGATAAATCCCTCCCAGCTGCAATCTATACTTTACCTTGACCTTCTTAACTTTTTTGTGGATAGTTGTTCCTCAGTTAAGCGGGTTTCTGAGGACCAGCGGAGGATGCCAGAAAGTCATCCAAATCATTGGTTTGATGCCGAATGTAGGTTGGCCAAGAAGGCCATTCGAGTAAAATTGCGGCGTTTTAGACTTACTAGGAGACCTGAGGACTTGATTGGATTTTTTTCTCTCAAAAAAGTTTTTAAGGACCTAATTCGAGTGAAAAAGGAAGCCATGGCCACTCAAGACTGGGAATCTCTTGCTACCATCTTGGAGTCCAGGGATGTGAAGGCCTTTTGGAGGCTTGTTAGACCAGGACGTCAGGCTGACATCGTGACAACAATTTCCCCAGCCAGATGGAGGGTGCATTTTGCAGCTTTGTACCAATCCTCAGAATGCCCTGTCGATGAGAAGGAAATTGATGAGGTGTTGATCTCTGCTCCGGACTGGAAGCGGGTCTCTCCAGAGTCAGTACTTGAACGTTTTAATCAGATGAAGCGTGGCAAAGCGGTGGGCCCGGATTTTATACCTCTAGAACTATTTTTGGTGAATCCCGAATGGTGGGCTCATCGCTTGGCCCACCTGTTTTCGGATATCAACAAGTCAGCTAATATCCCCGATATTTGGAAGACAGCTACTGTGGTACCTATCCACAAAGGTGGGGATACCAACGACCCAGGGAATTATAGACCGATTAGCCTTATTGCTACCCCTGGGAAGATCTACTCTGCACTCCTTCAGGAGAGACTCCAGAAATGGCTTGATGAAGAGAGGTTCCTTTTTCCTGAACAGTGTGGCTTTCGACAGGGTGTCGCTACTACAGACCATTGTCTGACGCTTCTCCATCTTGCCAGCAAGTATTCCTTGCGTCCAAGAGGTTGTCTCTATGCGGCCTTCATGGATTTGAGGGCTGCCTTCGACTCCATCTCTCGTCGCAGATTGTGGGAGAAGTTATTGAACACCAATATTGACCGCAGACTACTGGGATTGATTATGGCTCTCTATTCTAAAACATCTGCCTCGGTTCGAGTGAATTCTTCAGGAATCAGGACAGACTCCTTTCCAGTGCAGAAGGGAGTTAGACAGGGATGTTTGTTGGCCCCCTGCCTGTTTAACATCTATATTAATGATTTGGTGCCGTTTCTTAAAATGAGAGCCAGACATCCTCCGTATTTAGCTGGTCTTCCTATACCACTTTTACTTTATGCTGACGATGCTGTTTTGCTGGCAACATCTGAAGTTGGACTGAGGTCTACTGTCAATGCCTTTTTGGACTATTGCAAACAAGAAGAGCTTATCGTGAATTATGCAAAGTCCAAGGTTCTTCGCTTCTCTGTCAAGAGAAGAAGAGGTCCTCTGTATTTTAAAGTTGGGAATGGCCAACTAGAATGGGTTTCCTCCTTCCGATACCTAGGTATTGTTTTTAGTTACAATCTATCCTGGTCCGCTCATCTGACATACGTTAAGAAGTCATCCAGACTCGCCACGGCACTGGTTGAGAAATTCTTCCGTACAAAGGGGGCTAAGCGGATTCCCCCGGCCATCGAGGTGTACAATGCGAAGGTGGTCTCCCAAATTTTATACGGTGTAGAAATCTGGATTGCTGGCGTGGATGAGAAATTGGATTCCCAGCTAAACTCCTTCCTTAGGAGAATTACTGGAACGCCACGGTGTGTTGCTGGGACTGTCCTTCGTATGGAACTGGTTCAATCTTCGCTTGAAGCACGTGCTTGGAAGAGGGCATTCAAGTTGAGATTTAAGTTATCTGACCCAAGTCATCACCCCCAGGCCGGCTTTCTTCGTTCCATCTTAAAGGACACGACATCCAACCCTTGGTTGTCCCTTCTTGCTGGTAAACTCAGGACATTGGGAGTGCCGATGTCCTCACCTAACGAAGAGCTGATGCCCTCTCAGCTTGAGGAAACCTTGAAGAAACTTAAACAGTTGGATTGGGCCAGCACCGTGGCCAGGGCAAGACGCACCTGCTCTCCGTTGGCTTTGGGGTTGTCCCCTCCAGAGAGATTTCCTGACTTTTATTCAACGTTATCAATTCCATCTCACCGCCGCGCCTTTATGCTGGCCCGCTTAAATGTATTTCCAACAATGGTAACTCTGGGAAGATTTGGAGGCCTTTCTTACTCAGATCGCCTTTGTCTGTGCAATTCTGGCGAAATTGAAACCTTAGATCACCTGATATTTCGCTGTCCCCACTGGACTCAAGTTAGAGGCACTTATATCTCTCCTATTCTCACGAAGATGAATCTTCCCGCGCAACCTTGGGTGCTCTCAGTACTGTTATCTGACTCAAATGCCGATGGACTGATAACAGCTAACGTGGCGCGGTTCCTGGCTAAGGTGACTGCTCTCAAGAAGCATTGAAAAGTCCAGCACTTCTGAAAACTTCGACACCGATTTTTAATCTTCGGATGATTTTAGTTAGTTGGCTCCGCCCCAAGTGTAGTTATTTTTAATCTCTGGGCTCAGCCTGGGTTTTATGTGACTGTTATTATGTACCTTGACATATTTATGTCTATTTTATGTACCTATTTTATCCCCCTTTGGTATCCTCTTGGTCAAGACTTCGGTCATAAAGACCTGTAATAAATTGAATTGAAAATTCCTACCCGACCCCCCCTACCAAAAGGGGCGATCAGCCTAAAGCCTGAACTACAACCAGGGCAGACGGGTGGGCCGAGCACGAGGCAAAGACTGCACACTGAGGCTGGGCCAGCCGTTAAAATGGCACTGCCCCTGCCCCTAAAGGACCCGGCTGCAGTGCAGCCAGACTCCTCCCACCTCTCATGGAGGCAAAGTTGGCTCCCCGCAGTATGCCTTCAGCATCTGTGGTGGAGCCAGATTGCCCCCATAGACGGAAGAAAGAGTCATACAACAGTAGTTGGGAAATTAAAGGCGACTTTATTTATTTACAAAAACAAGAGTAAGCAGTATGTCGCAGCATGGTCAAGGCCTGGGATCACCCCAAACCCCACCCTTGCCATAAGATGGGCAATGCACCTGGCCCCCGGGGCGTAGCCTGCTGTAAGCAGCTCGAACCTGGGCAGCCCAGCCATGGAATATGCCATGACGACCCGTCACCCACAGCCGCATGGCCTGTGTAGAGTGTCCATCAAGGCAATCCAAAAGGCAGTCTGCCCTCCTCATCCCTGGCCACAAGGCCGTGCTGATGATGCTGACAGACCCCCTACCCTCCCAGGTTGCTGACTGGTGCTTACCGAGGCGCGACAAATTTTTCCTTAAAACAAACCCAGCCACCGAAAGGGTCAAACCTCTGTTTAGACCTCTGCGCCTACTAAATACCTAATACTACCATAAGCCCTTGCCTCAAATCCTGCAGAAAAATATCATTCCCTTTTTCTGACAGGTGAACGTCATCATCCCTATACAGGTCTGTGCAATCAGCCCAAATTTGGGGATGTGTCAAATAGTGGCCTAACCCAACTTTCAAGATGTGCCTAATCTCCCCATTTGCCTAACGCCAAGCTTTTCCGAATGCTTTGGGATCGAAAGCACCCCGCCAGTCCCTGTGTGGGATCATGGCGGATCAAACAATAGTTGTATTTGGCCACTGGCACAGGATAAAGCCAAAATCATCCCGGGCCTGCAAAACTAGGGCCTTCCCTTTCAAGAAACCCAAATCATTCCTGCCCAGGTGTATAACTAGCACATTGGGTGGAGAGCCAGTGGCCTTTCAAAACAGAAGGTGGAGGAGGCCTGGTGCCCCCTCCATTCAACCACGGCCCATCTACTACTAATGCCCAACTGTGAGTCGATGGCCGATCTGTTTGCTCTGTAAGCTGCCCAGAAGATAAAGCTGTGCCTGCAGATGAGAAACCTTCTCCTCCTGTCACAGAACACAGCACCTAAAAAGAGAAGACAGTGAACCACTGAAACCCAATGAGAAACAGCTCACAGCATGGCAAGGGAACGCACTTAACCCTTATAGGCAGATAACCTCCATCACCCCCACACGCTGAACATCAGCTGCCGAATAGCCCAGGGCAGCTGCAGTGGAAGCAGCGCCAATCCGAAAAGAGTGAGTTCCAAATTGCACCCCGGAAAGGCCCAACTTGCTCAAAGCCTGGGCGGTAACTGCCATAAAACTGTTGCCTGGACAGCAGAGTTCCATCTGCATGCCTAAAGAGGTCTTCATAACTTGAAGTGCAACGAGACCCCAGGTTGCAAAGGACCCCTTTTATCACTGCCAGGGAAATGGGTCGCCTCTGGTCCTCCAGAGCTCTCTTTTCCCAAGACATCCATAGAATGTGTAGTGTATCCAGCCCTGACAAGGCCAGGCATGTCCGGACTTGCCCAGGGACCAAACCTGAAGCTTCACACCTAAAGACAACGGGCCAGAAGGATCGTAGCCGGCCCTATCAGTGGGCTAGGTCCCAAACCATGAGGCCAATAGGTCTCTCGGTTACTGTAAATAGCCTATCGGGAAGTGGGGTGTGTGTTTTGGTGGTGGGTTCTGAGGGAATATAAACCGGCCTGTGAGCCGGCCCCAGCGTCTTGTTCCTGATTAAATAAAGGTATGCTTAGCTGAAATCACTCTCCGTATGCATACTTTTCAGAATGCTTTAGAAATGTTTGCATTTGCATAGTCATTGTGATTTACAAGGCACTGCCCAATGTCCATAGGGCTTATGTTTGCACTGATCAAGTGAAATAACTTATTGATATTCCTGGGTAGCATTGCCAGCTGCCTGGAGAAAAAGGAAGCCCTCTCCCTTTACACGTGGTGTGTGGGAGGACCTGGAGATTTGGGGGTGGAGCCTTGGGAGGATGAGGTTTGAGCTTGGAAGTGACCTCCGCAGGTTATAGTACTATAAACTCCACCCTTCAAAGCAGCCATGTTCTCTGGGGGTAACTGTCTCCGTCATCTGGAGATCAGTTGTAATTCCAGGAACCCTCTAGCCCTCACCTGGAGGTTGGCAACATTAGTTCCCCAGGAGGAAATGATTGCTTTAGGGGAGATCTGTCTGAAGTCCCTCTCCGCCTTAAAAGAGGAAGAGATTGGATTTATACCCCACCCATCATTACAAACCCCTTTCCCTTCCCCTCCCCACAACAGACACCCTGTGAGGTAGGTGGGGCTGAGAGAGCTCTTTCAAGAACTGCTCTTTCAAGGACAGCTCTTGTCAGAACTATGGCTTGCTCAAGGCCACCCAGCAGTTGCAGGGGGAGGAGTGGGGAATCAAACCTGGCTCTCCCAGGTTAGAGTCCGCGCACTTAACCACTACACCAAATTGGTGTATCCACATAAATACCAATCTAGGACCTTATTCCACAGCTTTCGTGGCAAGTGAAGGCCTGGTGGATCCTCCGTATCAGTATACTGGAACAGTGGAGGGGCCTCCTGAGACTGCTCAACTCCCCACACACCACTAGGGCCAGGTTCACCCCCTGTTTTGCGCTTATGAAACCAGGAAGGCAACCCAGGTACAAAAGCCCCAGCTCTCCAATAACTACCACCTAAGCGTACGAAGACTCCCCATCAGATGTGCTGCTGTCAGTCACCTCCCATGTTCTCGTGGATCTACTCGTCGTTTGACGCTTTGCCTGATGTTTCCCCTTGTGGGCAGGGCTCCTAATGCGATCGATGTCTGAAGTACTGGAAGTCCTTGCTTCTGCCAGTGCGCGTTGTCTCTTCCTAGACCTGGCTTCAGGAAGCACTGTCTGCTCTGATGAGGTTGTGCGGGCTCCAAGCTCCTTCATTCGCTCTAACAGCTGGACTAAAGTTTGTGAAATGCCCTGTAAAATAGCAGTGTTATCCACAGGGGCCACTTGTGGCTGTACCGAAGTTGCCCCTGCCTGTGACCCACCAACCACAGAGGAGCTGCCTGGAGCTCCCCACTTACGAGAAGCACCCCGGATGCAATAAAGGGCACTGGCAGATGCCTGAGAGCAACCCAGCATTCCACTTGAGTCAGAGCACCCCCACCCCTGGCCTAGTGGTGGGACGTTTTGCTGCCTTGTGCGAACATGTGGCTGCACCCTTTTTAGTGTTGGCAACCCTTTTTAACGGCATGTTGAAACCAGCTGATACTAACCCACTTAGCTCCAGCAAGGTGCACAGTCACAAGACACCCCTTTGAACTATGTGCTCCCTTCTAAATTAAAACAGTTTCTTTCTGTGTTCAATGTTTATTAATTAATACTTATTGATGCATGTTGAAGCAAGAAAAATTGCTTCCTAACCCCAGGCTTAAGTAGCCAAGGTTACCAAAAATGTGTCCTATTAACAATGAAGTTACTGAAAACAATGAGTTTACTTATAAACAATCTGCTTATTCAATGAAATTATAAATCACAGGCTTAGCTAACCAAGGCTACCCAAATTTGGCCCTATTAACAATGAAATTATCCAGAAATGCTCTGCTTATTCAGTGAAATTAAAATACTATACCCAAAATTGTACCAAGAGAGCAAGCCTGCACCAGGCCTGTAGGAATCTGATAAGATTACTTTATAATCTTTATAAATCTGCTTTATAAGCAGAGGCTCAACTACTCAGGACCACTCTGCTTATTTATGTCTAAACAAGAAATAGAACTGGCCCTCAAGCACTTTCAGAAGTAATGGGGGGGTACATGTCAAAAAAGGGGAGGGGGGCGCTACGTGTCCTCTTAACTAGCCACTTTACTCCTTACAAGTAAAGAATAAAAGAAACAGGAGCTGAACAATAATTCCCAGGGAAATCTACCCCTTGCACTTACAAAATCCTGGCTCAGCAAAACCTAAAGCAGCTGAAAGCCTCCCAGTCTATCTATATACCATATATAAAAATCTTCCAGTTTATGGCGACACGATAGCGGACGTTTCTCCTGGACCTCCCGGGGAAGCAATCTGCGCGCCAGCGGTTTGGAGGGGGGGCGACTGGTTGCCACTGGTTTGCAAAAGGCTCCTTGCCATGGGGCTTTGAAGGGTAGCCTCTTCGCCAACGCGTTGCTGGAGAATTGAGGCGCTCTTCTGCCCCAACGGTCCTGCCGCTGCTGCGTCCGTAATGGAACCAGAACCGCTGACCGGGACAAGCGTTGGAGATCGGGCATAAAAAAGTACCTTGAGCAAGGTCTTCGGACCATCAATGAACAGTGAGCTGAGTTAAATCAAAATGCCGGGAATTTAAAAGAAAGCCCCCCTGGGAACGATGAGATGAGTGAGCGGGGGAGGGGCCCCTCCCATACGCACAAAGAGAATAGCAATTTGACAAGGGGGGGTGGAAGAAAAAGCATTGAAATCTATTTTAAGAGATCAACCAGAGCAGTTGTAAGCATTTGGGCGAATTTCAGAGACTTTAGCAAGTTTTCAAAAAAGTAAACAATCCATAAAAACGGCGTGGAAAAAAACGGAGAAGGACAGACAAGCAAAAGTGAAACCACCGGGAAGCATGAGCCCGCGCCGGAAGATACCACTGAGTTTTCTAAACTGTAGCGGACTCTTTGTGCCCTCTACTGGACCAGATGATGAACATCAATCAACAACTACC
>NW_015163157.1:62049-101464 GCF_001447785.1 Gekko japonicus
ATCAAGAAAAATAATCTGCCTGAGGAGATAGTGGTTAGATTCTTGAAGAGACATGTGAGGGATCAAATCCTGAAAGCAACTACAGGAACGCCCTTGAAAATTATATATATATATATATATACACACACACACCTATTAGCCAATTAAAGACTGCTCACCTTGCTTCCAAAAATTACCACTCCTTCTAAACTATCCCTCCTAAACAAATAAACACCACTAAGTAAAATCCTGGGGAGGGGGAAATGCCTTGCCTCTGCACCAAAACTGAGCTGCTTGATACACTTATTTCTTAATACAAATTAAGTATCAGACCCCGGCTAAGATTCTATTCCCTCCCCCCTTCTTTTCTTTACTCAGCTCAAATAATAACAGAAAACAAATGCTGACTGCCTACAAAAACAGTAACAGCCCCAAAGGGGAAAGATCACCCAAATGAACTGCTGCAACAACCCTCCCAACAACAACCAAATACCAGAGGGGTCCTGCCACTGCAGGTCCCCAAGTCCCCAGCAGTCCTGCGTTGATTCCCAAAGGCAACCCCTTTTGCTGCCAGAGATGCTGCTGCCAGTTCCTAAAGAACAGCTGCTGAGATGTGAGGAAGATTGGTCCCTACAGGACACTGTAGCAGCACAATGTTCAAAGCAGGAAGTAGAAAGAGCAGGGACAGACGGCTGGAAGCCGGCAAGCTAGGAAAAGACGCCAAGGAACACGTGCGGGCTTGCTTAAGTACCCCTGCGCTCTCGCTGCCTGTGTCTACCCTCTGACGTGTTGCATGACGTGGCACGCTGAAGGGAGAGCCGGCTCAGCCGTTTTGCCTAGCCTGAGGGTGCCATGTGGCCAAACAAGCCCCCTCCAGCTTCCTGGACCGCAAACAATGGCTGAGGTGAGTCTCTTGCCATGCGTGTGGTAAAGTGATTATAGGGACGCCCTCCAGGCTTATCAGAAAAAGAAACAACCTAATAAGAACAGTTTTTGTTTTGCTTTACAATGTAGGACAGAAGGCACCAATTGCTTCAACTTGAGCTATGTGTAAACCGAGAGATACGATTTTCTCTTGCGGACACAAAAGCACGTCAATATACTTTAATAACTACATTTCCCAGAATGCACATACCCGATAGCTACACAATCAACTCTACCAAAGCAGTGCGTTTTGGAACTTGCATTCTGGGACTTGTGGTCCCAAGCGATCAGTGATCTGGGGGAGACCGCAATTTTGTATTCCCTCGGCTATTAGTAGCGTCGTGTATTTAGGCAACTTTTGCTTCCTCTCTTGGGCCAGAAGCGGTGTCCACGGAGGATGTTTAACGTTGCCTATGAGCAATTACGGCAACCAAAGGAGGCCAAACAAGTTGGTAGCGAAACGAGAGAATAGGGGCTAGAAGGCCTTCCTTCCCCTCCCTCGATCGTGGTTCTGATGTCCCGGGTGAGTGCGAATTCCAGGAGGGGGAGCGGTGACGAGTCCAGATTCGTCAGGGTTTTTCGTGTAGGAAGGACCACATTTGTTTCTAATCAGATTTTTAGTTCTTGGGATTCTGTTTTTAGTGAGCGGATAATGGAAGAACTGCCTCGCATGTTCCTTTCCATGGATTGTAATATTGGGGGGGGGCGCCCTTGGACTGATACCGAAAGAAAAGCATGCAGGGTGGCTTATATTTCCAGATTTTTAAATGAGTGGGATTTGAGAACAGGTGGTTTGAAGTAAGCAGGCACTTTTCCTTCCTACAGGTCAGCGAATTTGCAAAACACAGTATTTTCAAAATAATTGGGGAAAGATTCATGCGAATGTGCTCTGGCTTTTAAAACAAGATAAGCAAGGGCAGGCAGGCCATTAATGCCATGAGGGGCCTAGGGACTGCCCCCACTTCCCTGCATGAGTAGTCCTCACCACTGGCCAGTCCTTTCTCTTTTACTGGCATTGCCAGAGAGGAGGTGTGGCCCTTTTCCAGGCCATTTTTCCTTTCCAGTCTGCCCCTGGGGGATAAGACCTTGTTGTAAGGCCACTGGCACATCCACACCTATCAGGATTTGAAGAAAAGAGCAATGATTCAAAATGTGACGTCAATGGCAAAACAGATCTTGTCTCCCTGGAAAGCAAAGTGGGTTTTTATAAACTCTTCTGTCTGGATGGTGAAAGATGACAATTCTTGCCTGACACCCATCAGTGGTATAATCCACACAAGGCATCTCAATCTGCACCTGTGTAAATTAATTAAATTTGGTCACTTAATTATTCTTAGTGAGTTTTTGTTTCTTTAGCTTTCTGAATGAAATCGAACTCTGTAAAAAGATACCTTGACTCTGGCTTTCTTGTTTGTATGCTGCTAAATGCTGTGAATCTCATTTCATTTCACTACTGTCCCATTCTGTAGGATCAGGTCAGGTCAGTGTGGCATTACCAGTGCAATCCTAAAAACAATTTCTAAGCTCCACCGAATAGACCAGAGTAAGATTCTGAGCAGCCTGGCTGAAGATTGCTTTCTAAAGAGGTTAGTGCTTCCAAACAAATCTAGATTGGTCAATTTCACTCTACTACAATGAAATGTATCCATTTTAAAAATACAGGGAAGTCAGAGTGGCAGATAATGGTACGTTGATGGCTGGCTGGGAAGGAAATAGGGTTGCCACCTCTGAGTTGGGAAATTCCTGGATATTTGAGGGCTGGAGCTTGGAGAGAGTGGGGTTTGAGGACGGGTGGGACCTCAGACAGTTACAAAGCCATATACTCCACTCTCCAAACCAGCCATTTCCTCCTGGGGAACCATTGTTGCCAATCTCCAGGGGAGGGCTGGCGATCACTCAGAATTACAGCTGCTCTTCAAATGGCAGAGATCAGTTCCCCTGGAGAAAACAGTAAGCTTTGTGTCATTATACCCTGCTGAGGTCACCACAGCAAATTGATGCTGAGTGCCCAAGGCCAGGGCACCTGCCCAGAGCCTCTTCCTAGAGCTGGTTGTATTTATTTCCACAACGAGCCTTATTCCTAGTAACCTCATAAGGTGGAAGTTATTTGACAGCACTTAGCACCCACACCTACATTCTCCATCCACTCATGCCCTCATAACCAATACTTTGGATCGGATATGGATGGCAGCATTAAATCTACTCCATTCCTGTGGTTTTGTCACGGGGCATTTCAGTCTTACCCATTAGTTCAAATTGGCCCCCTTTAACTCATTATTTCAATTCCCTAAGGAAAACTTCTATTCGCCAACTTTATTTTCTCTTGCTGTCCATGTTAAAAAAAAACAGCAAATGAAACTGCTTTCATTATTTCATTTCATTATTGGTCAGGGGCCGACATACCTGAAGGACCACATTTCCCCACATGTTCCCCAGAGAGCACTGCGGTCAGGGTACCAAAATCGACTGACCCTCCCAGGACCGAAAGATGCCAGGCTGGCTATAACCAGGGCCAGGGCCTTTTCGGTGGCAGCTCCATACTGATGGAATGAGCTCCCAGAAGAGATCAGGGCCCTGCAGGACCTTATGCAGTTCCGCAGGGCCTGCAAGACAGAGCTCTTCCAGCAGGCCTTCAACTAGGAGCCCCCCCCAATAATTAATTGTGAGCCCTGCCCTTCAGAGTCACCGACAACCGCCTGAGCCGGCCACATAAGAAATAGAACGAGGAGCAGATCAGTAGGATAGGACATCGACTTGCTGCTGTCACCAAACATCATCATCATTACTATTGTTAGAGCAAAATGTACTAGCATTTTACACCATTTGGATTGTTTTTAGAAGGTTTTATAATAGTTTTAATGCTTATCTATGTGTTTTAATTCTCTGTAAGCTGCCCTGAGCCTACTTTGGCGGGGAGGGTGGGGTATAAATAATAAATAAATATATACATCCTGTGGGTAGAGGCTTAAATGGGGAAGATCTTTTACAGGCTTGACCCAAAGGCAGTGGCTGGAGTTACTACATACACGGTAAACTGTGTGTCTACCTAGTTCAGTGTGACAAAGTGTATTGCCTTTGAAAAGAAGGGACTGAGTCAGTTAGAATTAATAATGGGTATAAGAAGTTTAATCAACATACTGTTAGAGGTGCATTAAACAAAATCTGGCAAGAGATTAAAGATAAACATTACCTCAAGACCCCCAGATGGCTTTCCCCTTTAGAAGCCTTTATAAAACCCCACCTAACGAAAAACACAGAGCTTTTAACCTATGAAACCTTATTGGATGAAAAAGGTAAATTAAAAACACATGAGGCTCTTGAGAAACAAGGTATAAAGTTATCATGGTGGGAAAATATGCAACTGAGGTCGTCCTTTGTGAAAGATGAAAAAAAAGGAATATACTCTGGAAAAAATGACCTAAATAAGATATGGCTGTCGACAAATGATAAACTAATTCAAAAACTGTACAATCTGTTCCTAATTAACTATGAACTCGATGAAGAGGTTAAATGTACTATGATTGCTTGGATGCAAGATGTAGGTTACACCATAGAAGACTGGTCTAAGATTTGGATTGCTGCAAAACAGTTACGCGCAATTCCATATAAAGAAAATATATTTAAAATGTATCACCGGTGGCACTGGTCCCCGGATAAAATAGCTAAATGTTACCCGAATGTATCTAAAAACTGCTGGAAATGTAAAAACAATGTAGGCACCTTCTATCACATGTGGTGGAGATGCCAAAAGTCCCAGCGTTTCTGGCAAAGGGTACACAAGATACTAGCAGATATGTATAAAGTAGAAATGCCTTTTAGACCAGAAATATTTTTGTTAAATATATTACCAGACAAGTTGAAAAATGAACAAAAATATTCTATGGGCTTTATTATTACTGCAGCGCGGATTGTATTTGCCAAAAACTGGAAACTTGAGAGGATACCATCGCAAAATGAATTGATATTTAAAGTTCAGGAAGTAGTTGAAATAGACAAACTAACCACAGTCTTAGAGAATAAAGATATGGATATATTTTATAGTAGGTGGGAAATGTTTTATAAGTGGATAAAAGATAATAATGTATGATTTATTTGACTCCGATAGTTGAATGTTTGAATTACCATGAATGCATGATGTAATGCATAAGAAAACTGTAATAAATAAAGATTATGGGGAAAAAAAATAATGGGTATGGTGAACTCAGAGGTTAAGACCCTGAGCTGCAGACCAGAAGGTTGGTAGCTTGGCAGTTCGAGACCCTAGTGCTGTGTGATGGAGTGAGCTCCCATCTCTGGCCCCAGCTCCTGCCAACCTAGCCGTTCGAAAGAAGAAACTGCAAGTAGATAAATAGGTACCACTTCGGTGGGAGGGTAACAGCACCCCGTACACCTCGGTGTTTAGTCATGCCGCCACATTACCATGGAAAAGTCTTTGAATAGTGTTGGCTTTTCGGCTTGGAAACAGAGATGAGCACCACCCCCTAGAGTTGGATTTGACTGGTCTTCGAGCAAGGGAAATCTTTACCTTTATAGTGATTATATTATAGCAGATCTCACAGACCAGGTCAAGAGCTGGGGCTAGCATCCTTTTAAGAGTACTTTAAGGGATAATTCATGTACTGAAGAGTCAGACACAATGAGTGCACTATGAAACCAAGGCAGCATGGTGAGCATCTTTCAGGAGAGAATAAACAAAATACTGAAATAGTTGGAGTATCCAGTGCCTATTTTCTTGGAAATAAGCAACTTTGCTAGAACTTACTCTTTAATTGCAGCTCTTCCCTCCTGTCACTTTTTTCTCTTTTAAAGTTGGATTATTTTTATTGAACCATAAGAGTGCACTTTGAAAACCTTGATTTAATACTTGCACTTCTCAAACGGATTCTTTGTAAAAAACGTTCAGTTTGTAGCCCCCTGCATCCACTATTACACTTAATCTCACTCCATTTGATACATAGGAATATACGAACAGACAGGCTAGTTTTTTAAAAGTTGCAACATGGTAATTTTTTCATATTATATTACCCGCCCACTATCATAATTAAATGTAAATATGACACTTCCCTCAGTAAAAAAGCTGTCTGATTATACGAAGAGAGCTGAATGCATTGCTTACTTGCACACTCATAGGCAAAGCCATGTAGTTAGAACTCTCTTTTAACTATGTGGACGTTATTATTGAAAAGTTGTCATCCATTAGACCTGTCACAAGACATTGAATATGAATATTGCCATTGTATATCTCTAGGTGTTGTTATACACGTGTGATAATAGTGCTGTTAAATCTTCACGTTTTGAAAAGTGTTGCACCAAGCTAACAGAAGTAAGCCAGGAAGCTAATATAGATGTTGCTAATTCTTACCACTGTTAGAGCTGACTGCTGAGCTCTAATGTAGCTTTACCACATTGTCTCATAAGGTAAATTATGGAAAATTACTGCAATAAAGTGCATAGAATTGAGAAGAAGTTCAGGTTGTTAAGGTGTCATTGCTTATGAAATGGAACCTATGATCTTTGAGATGCACCTGAACCTGTGATCTCAGATAGTCATCAGTCCCTGGGCTTCTTTTACTTCTGAAAATAGCCAGGGAGAACTTTCATCCATACAGTCTCTGTGCATATTAGTGGCTCTGGGTATTCCTGGCAAAATTTAGAAGAGCAGTAATGGAAATCCACCCTATAGAAGCTGATCGTCTGCCCTTTAATTAATTGAATCTAATTGTGGTTCCTGCAAACTACCACTCACTTCCCTTTCCCCCACTCTTTCTTTCTGGAGAACAAATACATAGTGGAGGCGCTGAAGGGTACTGAAACGGCTGTTTCTTTTTGTGCAGCACAGTTTACCTAATAGGTATCAGTTGAGTGTATATTCCTTAACAGGATTACAGGTAGACCCTATAGTGTTGCAGTGTTTGCTGGATTTCACCTGCAAAATGTTTACAGAACTACAAAAGGAGGCTAATAGTAAAAATTCTTCATATGATAATTGGAAACAATGCAATGCATGCTTTAAAAACAATAAATGACATTGTAATGTAGCATTTTCAAGTAGGTCTTTAAAGTAGCTGTTACCACAAGTAACTGTTGGGTAAGAATAATCCAATGTTTAACAGAAGGCTCAGTTTTAGTAATGGTTTTATTTTTCTCCTTAAGCATATACCTCTTCTGTATGCATCACAGATTCTTCCACTTAGCACATTTGGGGTTGGGAGAGAACCCAACATTCTTAAATAGAGCATTAATATTTATGAGCCTTGGGTCCTGCTTCTGAACAAAGTAGACTTAATATAAAACTGTCCCTTTTACAGCAATTTAAATATTTTTCTCTACTTTCCAATTAGTGTTTAGGTATTCTCAAATGTACACCAATATAGTCAATGTACGCAAGAGAGTTTACTGTGGAATACAGAGCAGTTGGAGAACATTATGTTTTATTTAGTTTTGCATGGTAATTTTACTGTTGTGTGTTTGGAATCAAATGTTTTTATGACTTATTCATAGAACTTACAATTGTGTTTCTGTCTGCAAGTAGAGGATTCTGGGATTTTATTGCTCTTCCTGGTCACAATAGGTTTAACTGCCTAATAACACAAGCATGCTTGGGTGTGCCCTGTGTGCTCATGGATGCACTCATTCCTTTCCTTTTGCAGTAACAGAAATTAGTGTCTTTCAAGATAGTGATGGCTGTTCCTCTTGAATGTGAATATGGAGGCCACAGGGACAGATGAAGTAGAGAAAATAAAATCAAAATTTATGTCTGCATGGCACAATATGAAATACAGTAAGTGAAATATAAAATTGCATTGCTTAATGAGAAATAAATGAAACAACATCATTTGGCCATTGAAATCCATTTGTATATTGTTCTGAATGGCAGAAGATAGTTTGCTAACCCTGGTTAATAATACACGATTACTGCCAGTGCAGATGTAATACCGTACCATGTTTCATCTTGATTTTTTTCTTAACAGCCAATGAAGACCTAACATGCCACTGTTGTTAATGCTAACTCGTTTGTGGTCTTAACTTTGCTTAAATACCCAGCTGTATGGTCAGATCATGGTATAGCTTGAGGACTTTAGCTCATAGGAGGATGTGTATCAGTGAGCCTGCTTATGCTCTTGTAAGTAGGGATGGGCACGAACTGGCTGACAAACTAAAGTTTGTCATGTATGTTGTCCTGTTCAGAAGAACTGGGACAAACCACCATGAATTTTGTGGTGGCTTGTGACAGTTTGTGAAGAGCAGAAAGGAAAACAGCTGAGTGGCTGGGAGCTCCCCTCCACTCAGCTGTTTGGTTTAAACCACCACGGCTTTGTGCTCCCTGCAACTTTCCACAGGGAGCAGAAAACGAGTTTAAATGGCCCTGCTTTCTGCTCCTCACAAATAGCCACGGGGAGCAGAAAAAAGGCTTTAAATGGAAGGGGTAAAGTCCTTTCCTTGGAGATCTTCCCTCCCTTCCTGGGAGAGCTCCCCCCCCCCCACACTTTGTGCTGGCTGGGGATCACTGCAGCCAGCAGAAAGGTGGAAGTCCCTTCCTGGGAGATGTCCTCGCTCTGCAGCTGTTTTTCGGGCTGTCTTCTGCACAGGACAGCCCAAAACAGTTGAGCAGCAGGGAGCCCTGCCACTTAGCTATTTTTCTGGCTTTCTGCAAACCCTGTTTAAAGGGGCTGTGGTCCCTTTCAATGGAGTTTGCAGGGCCATGAACCAAATGAACCAGTTTGTTAACAAGCCTCCCGGCTTGGTTTGGTTTGGGGTTCAGTCTATGGGCCGCCATGGACCCTGAACTGACTTTCCCCAGTCTGTGCCCATTCCTAGCAGAGAAGCTGGATAACCAGGGAAGTTGCTGTAGCCATGATTGAGAGATTGGCTGCATTATGTGCACATCAGCTGAAAATGTTCCTTGCAAGAAAGCCTGTACCCCTCTGTGGTTACATCACCTTTTCCCTTCATCTTGTTATATGGGATCATTTACATTGATAGTCAGCTTGTCTGCAAAGGAAACTGGTGCCCCTCTGCCTCTTGGGAATGCTGCATAGGCATATGTTAGTTAGGATGAGAGGAACTTCTTATGCAAGGGGAGGGGGAAATACTATGAGAAAATAAAACATATATAGTTATATTCAGGATTATCATATAATGTTTTAAAGGAAAATAGTAATTTACAGTTGTTAATGCATAAAGGATTTTAGGGTTTCATCAGAGTTCTGTTCCTAGCATGTTTTTGAACTTTTGTCACTACTAGTTTTAAAAGCACTTTCCGGTCTCTCTTCAGAATGCTTTTTTACTGTCTGCACTCTACATTGCTGTTATTCCAGTCTGAAAGTGAAAGAAAAAGCATTCTGGTTTGCCTGATATTTTAAATGCATATTTATGCTGCCTCAAAATTGCAAAATGTCTTCATTTTGGAGATACCAAAAATATTCAACAGCTTTAACACAGAAAGAACATAATTCATGTTTATATCGTTTATTGCAGTGGAATTTGTTTCTAATGAAACTTCCATTTTTAAATTTTCTTTTAAATTTTGTTAATAAAGCCTGCCAGATTTCTGAAAGATCTCCAATTGATTGTTGGCTTTCCCCCCACTTTTAGGCTGGGTGTTGAAAACAAAAACTTACTTTAGCAGAAATTCTCCTGTCTTTTTGCTGGGAAAATGTTACCATTTCAAGACTGATGGTAGGTGGTACAAGTTTGTAATTTGTTCTAAGCCCAGTTTGGCCCATCTTTTTGGGATGCATTTAGTATACTGGACCAAGCCTTTTCTACTTTGAGCACAATACCCTCTTGGCATAACAGTCCACTTTCCCCCACTCTCATAGGCACTGTTCCAAGTCATGTCAGGGAATGGGAAGTCTGTGCATGCCTCCTGCTTCCCTGTATAGCACACCTTCTCAGTCAAGGAAGTTGACAAGCATGGGTGGTGGTGGGGGGCAGATGGCAATATGGGAGGTACAAGTGCACTTAATATTCCTTACAACAGCCTGGCATATTGTGGGGGTGTGGGGGAACAAGGTTTTATTAAACACTGTCAGATCCCTCTGCACATGGGCAGGGATCGTGCCAGTAGGATATAGATACCTCCTGCGATAATGTTCTTTCATTATAAAACAAATGCAGGGAGGCACATTCAGGATCATATAGTTTCTAATATGTGTTACACTTGTAGAAAGGAAATAATACCTACATTCTGTTTTCTCAGAGAATAGCATCCAAAGCAGTGGCTGTTCCAGCTCATTAGAAGTTTGTTTTCTACAAGGAGGATTTTATACAAAATGTTAGTGCCTTAATTTATGCTTCCAAAAATGCACTATTGAAAATGTTAACTTTCCAACCAACAGCTGCTAACTTTATCTTGTTTCTATATTGCAAATACCTATGCATTCTCACTTCAGTTAGTGAGTTGGAACTAGACTAAAATTCCCTTCAGTGCAAATGGAACTTTCCTGCCCACTGAAAATGTTCCTCCTGGGAGATATGGGATCTTGAGGGAATGACAGGAAGGGGGATCTGCAGTAGGAAGGGGGAATCAGTGGAAATTGTGCATTTAGTCTGGACCCAAACTAATGTTTGTTCACAAAATTACAGATTTCTCTGGTGTTTTTTAAAATCATTATTGGCACAAAGTATTGTTTTTTCCCATGTGTTTTGCAGCATATGTTATGCTAGTAAGTTGAAACAATTATGTATTATGCTTCCTTGTAGAGCCAAGTGAAATGTCCCCAAATGGATCAAATTACGATATTAATGATGAAATAATATCTAGAAATGTTGAGGAGTTCCGCAAAGACTTTATTTCTAGAATATGGCTGACATACAGAGAAGAATTTCCTCAGATCAAGGGCTCATCATTAACATCCGACTGTGGCTGGGGTTGTACCCTCAGGACTGGCCAGATGCTTCTAGCACAAGGACTTATTGTTCACTTTCTTGGCAGAGGCAAGTTCCCAGGTTTGCCTGTGGATCAGATTGGGTTGGAGTACTTTGAAAGAATCACAAGATTGAGCAGTAGGCATTTCTATTGCATTATTTTAAAAATGTGGCATTTGTTGTAGTATACATCAACCACATAAGTTATGGGGGAGATGCCCATTTAAACTCTAGCTAGGTGGTGATTGCCAAATTACTTGGTAAAAGATTGAAAACACTTAACTGGCATAATTCATAGATTCTATTTCCTGTAAAAGGACGCTCTGGGCTGTAATTGCTCTGCTATAAAACCATTAATGTACAATTTCTGATTCAGGCAATCTGTAGTACACTTGCTAGCACAAACTTGCTGATCTGTAGTATTTAGCTGAGAAACTGATAAATTTTTACTTTTTAAAAACGTTCTTCAAATCTAACCAGTGCTAGTTATGAACGATTTTAACGTATGATTATTTGAGTTGATATTTTGATCATAAGAAAATGCTATGAGCAAAAAGAGATGTATAATATGTTTGAAATACTGTTACAGACTGGACCTGGCCAGATGCATTGGTCATTGAAAATTTAGATTCTGAATCATGGACCAGCCACACAGTAAAAAAGCTCACTTCATCACTTGAAGCATCATTTACAGGGGAGAGAGAGTGCAAGAACCAGTCAGTCCATCATAAAAAAGTTCCAAAAGATGTCTGGGGGAACAGAGAAATAAAAGAGGAACACTGCCACCGAAAAATAATCTCTTGGTTTGGTGATTCTCCAGTTGCAAATTTTGGCTTGCATCGGCTGATAGAATATGGAAACAAATCTGGAAAAATAGCAGGAGATTGGTACGGGCCAGCTGTTGTAGCGCATCTTTTAAGGTAAAAAGCCCTGAAGTAACCTTCACCATGGGTATTTTTGGACTGTCTTCGGGTTTTAAGTTAATTTCAAAGTATCAATTTAATATTTCACAGTAAACGTCCCATCCCCCCCCCCATCCCAACTTTAAATACACACTAAAGAAGTCTGAACTTGATGAAACTGAGAAGAAAAGAGACCTTGGGGTTCTATTGGATAGCTCAATGAAAATGTCAACACAGTTGGTTGCAGCAGTGAAAATGGCAAATTCTGTGTTGGGTATTATTAGGAAAGGGATTGGAAATAAAACAATATTATAATGCCTATGTATAGTTGATGCAGCCTAATTTGAAATATTGTGCATAGTTCTGGTCACTGTGTTTTAAAACAACATTGCAGAAGAGGGCAGCCAAGATTATTAAGGAGTCTCTTTGTTATGAGGGAAGGCTGAAGAGTCTGGGACTTTTCAGTTTAGAAGGGGGACATGACAGAGGTTTATAAAATTAGGTAGAGAAATGGGTAAAAATGGGTAGAGAAAGTAGATCGAGAGAACTTTTTCTCTCAAAATACAGAACTCAAGGGCATCCAATGAAGTTGATGGGCAGTAGATTTAGGATGTACAAAAGGAAATACTTCTTTACTCAATGAGTAATTAAAATGTGGAATCCATCACCAGATGATGTAGTGATGGCCACAGGCTTAGATAGCTTTAAAAGGGCACTTGAACAGACAGATTCATGGAGAATAGGTCTGTCTCCACATTCAGAGTCAGTCTGAATACCAGTGACACGAGACAACATCAGGTGAACGCCTCAGACTCTATGCTCTGTTACTGGCTCTCCAGAGGAACTGGTTGGTCACTGTCACAGTGCTTTTACACATGTTGAATAATGCACTTTGAATCCACTTTCAATGCATTTTGCAACTGGATTTTAATGTTTGAAAAGGCGGAATCCACATGCAAACAATCGCTAAAGGGGATTGAGACTGCATTATTCAGCATGTGTGAAAATGCAAGACAAGAGGGTGGACTAGATGAACCACTGGTCTGATTCATCAAGGCTCTTCTTATGTTCTTAGTATACCCCTTGTCATTGGTGATCCAAGAAAACAGATTCAGGTGGGTAGCCATGTTGGTCTGAAGCAACAGAACAAAGTTTGAGTCCAGTGGCATCTTTAAGACCAACAAAGTTTAATTCTGGGTATAAGCTTTTGTGTGTATGCACACTTCATCAGATACACTTCATCTGATGAAATTTACATGCACACGAAAGCTTATACCCAGATATAAACTTTGTTGGTCTTAAAGATGCCACTGGACTTTGTTCTATTGGTTATCCAAGTGTGTGTTCCACAAACAATAAATAGCAATAAAGATCTGATGTGTGAGTTGCACTCAAATTTCTTTAATTTTTGGATATTGGCCATTTGTGGCAATGAAAGTTTAAAGAACCATTCCAGACCTAATGAAATGTTCTAAAAACTAACAACTCTTTTAACCTTGAAACATGCATAACATTATAGACCTTTTTAATACTGTAACCTGGGGGCTGTAATGTACTGATAGTGTAATGAACTGTCAGAGTTTAAAATTGATGTTTTCAGCATTTCTTTGCACACATCAAATTCTTGTGAAATTGTAAGTGTATGGGACTATTAATATTATAATTACATCACAGTAAAAGTAAAGGGTCTGTGACATTCAGTCTAGATTTTTTTAAAAAGAAAGCCAAAGTCAGATTTCTCTGTACAGTGTGCCTTTATATGCCATTTCTTTGGACACCATTGATTTTGTATTTTTACAGTCTTATGTTCTAGGTGGGTCCCAATATGGTCATAAATTGAATCATTAAGCCTTCTAAGCACAAGAGGCCAAAGTGCAGATGTAAATTTTTTACATTTATATAGATGCAGGATTTGTGTCATGCTTGTGTAGCAAGAATATTCTCCTTGAATGAGACTTCAGGGAAATAATATACTGTTTGAGAGGTGAAGGTTATTTATGTACCTAGCGGTAAATAATTGAAAGTATTACTGAAATTATCATATAAAATTTGTGAACATTTTTTGAGGAATTTTGCTTTCTTATTTCAGAACAGAGGGTTGGTTTCAGGATACGGAGGCTCACTTTTCATGTTTTTGTGAACAGATTAATCCTTGCTGTCTTTTCATTATCTGCCTCATCCTCCTTCTGCAGTATTCATAGATTCCTCTTACAAAGGTGGAAATGTATATACTCATCAAAATATTCAGTGTCCGTTTTCTGCTACTATGACACAGATTCTTTTGCAGAAACTAAAAAATGTAGCTTTATGGATGTTGTTTATGACTTGTCTGACTGTTCATTCAAATTTTCTTTAAAAGATAGCAGCCTCTGAGATCAAGTTTCATGCAAACATTTGGTTTATATCTTTAGATTTTGGGTAAGGGCTGCTTTCTACAATATGATTTCTTGTATAGATTACATTTCTGGGATAGACTGTCATACGTTTACCATAACATAATTCCTAGATATTAGCCATAACATGACTCAGATGTGTATGTATCTATTTTTGCCACTAGTTATATGCATTGGTCTATCATTGGCAGCAGATTCTGTGTATTCACTGTGTGTTCTGTGACATGCTACCAGTGTGTTTTCAATGTAGGAATGTGTTCTGTGGAAGTGTTCATTCTCTCTTCTTCACACTCATATTTTTTTTCAACATGTCTGGGTTTTTTTGTTAGTAAAATAAATCAAAACTGTTTAAATTAGTGTCGTTTGTTTAAAAGTTAGATAACCTCAAAAATTATCCTTCTGCCTGCCAGGTTTTTAAGAAGAATATAGTACAGCAATGTGTAAAATAAAAAAAAACACAACTAGAACTTTATAGAGGTAGTAAAGCAGTTGTTCTTTTTAATTTAATAGTTCTGTTATTTTCCTATTTGACAGCAAATGTGTTTACCCCGTTCTGCTGCTTAGGGATGATTTTTCTTATCTTTTTGAGAGACAGGCTGAAATTGTGCTTTTCAAACCCTGTTTCTTGGATAGTCCAAGAAACAATGGCTTTACAATGGCTTACTTTATTATTGTGTAGGGTTGCCAGGTCTGGGTTGGAAAATATTTGGAGACTTTGGGGGTGGATCCAGGAGAGGGTAGGGTTTGGAGAGGGGGGGGGTCTCTTTTTGGTACAGTGCCATAGAGTCCACCCTTCAAAGCAGCCATTTGTAAAAGCAGAAGATCTCCAGGCCCCACCTGGAGGCTGATAACCCTATTATTGTGTCCTAGATAGCTATAGTTCTAGGCAATGTATAACCTAAAATGTAACTGTTTCATTTGTGTACAGAAAAGCTGTTGAGGAATCAAGAGACCCTGAGTTACAAGGAATTACAGTGTATGTTGCTCAGGACTGCACAGGTAAGTACTATAATTAAAGAATGGAGAATTCTGGACTCATCTTCAAAGCACATAACCTAAAGCTTTGCAGCTAAAAAGATGGAGAGTGACATGGTCATGTAGCATTCAATTTAAACTATTAAGCCCTTGAGGCCAGAACTTGTCTTTTTTGTTGTTGTTTTACACCAAGTGCCAACCTACACTGATGTTGATAATTTCATAGAATCATAGAGTTGGAAGGGACCTCCAGGGTCAACTGTTTGGAATATAGTATAGTCCAACTGTTTGGAATATAGTACATATTATATATCAGAGAAACTACATGGACTTTGAATAATATTAGAAAAGTGTATCTAAAAGATCATCATGGGTGTCTTTTGATTTCCAATTTGCTGAGCATGTTTTTTTTTGCTTCAGTAGCATTTTCTATTAGCTGTTGTGGGCTTATTGACTCAGTGCCTTGGATTCCTTATTCTTCTCTCCTACCACACACAAACCATTTTGTGGTGTATTTATTTCTGTGTACAAAAATAGTAATTAAAAGTATACTCATTATGAAAAAATTCTCTACTCCTGTAATATTAGATCAATGGGAATTTTTATTTCTTTCTGACCTCGCAGCAATAATGTATATAGTCACTTTACATAGAATACTCAAATATATCTAGCAGTAAAGCAGCGTCACTGGAAGGAATCCTTTTCTTGGATAAATGGCAGCATAAATTGTTCTGATCATTTGTTGCTTTCAGCTTCAAGCAGTCCTGGATAATAATGCTTTGTTAGTGTATAACAAGGACACTTGATAAAGAGAGAATGCAATATATTGTAACTTCATGGCTGTGCAATGTTCTGCTCCCAGGTATCTTTATAGTTTGCCATAGCTCAGCTGCTTGCTTTGATACATGATGTTCTAGTGAGTGCGGGAAGCACAGGTGGAGGGGGGATTGACTCAGTGGACCCATTTTATCAGTCACCTCAGGACTGTAATCCATCCTTTGGATGTGGCACATAGGTGGACCACATCCCACAGTGCCACAGCTACGTGAGGAATGTTCCTGGTTTAGCAAGCCAGACGACACATGCCTTGTTTGTCCACATGATGACGGTAAAGCTGTTGTCCTACAAGCCTGCAATTATTGGTAATGCCTTCATGGGTTTCAGGGCCTCTGTGTGCCATGTTGGCATCAGACAAATAAATACATTGCATATATGGACATGCACACACCTCACTGGTCCACAGTGGAAAGGTAGAAGGTTCATAGAGCATGAGAATATTTTTTTTTTTGATATCCCTTAAAATTAGCAGAGGTCTTATGTTTCATAGATATTGTTGAGTTTGTGTTTGATGATGCACTTCCACTTATATTAACCTTGATTATTCTTGTCTCTTTCAAGTTTACAAGTCTGATGTTATTGATAAACAGTGCTCTTTCGTGGATCCTCAAAAAACAGATACCAAAGCTATAATTATATTAATTCCTGTGAGACTTGGTGGTGAAAGAACCAATATGGAATACCTAGAGTTTGTGAAGGTATGAAATAAGTTCAGTCACCTTTCAGAAAGTTATACTAGACTGTAGGAAAGGACACTTAAAGATGGTAATCTTCACTCTATTAAATATATTAAATGTATTTATGACTTTACAGATGTAGATCATAAAGTTTGACTTCAGAAATTTGAAATTTCTATTCTCTGCAATTATGTCGGAATACTGGTTCTCAGTGTTAAAGCAGTTGTAACTATTCCTGTCCCAGGTGACTGCCAGAGAGGTCTCTGATGCAGTAATACCTGATAATAAAGACTGATCTCATTTCACCTGTATTGGTGTTTTCTTCAGTGAGCTTCCCCATGTGACCTTGTTTTTAGGATGTTACCAAAGATCTCCATCTGTTTACTGCACCTAACATAAATGCCACTAATTAACTGCTTAGCAAAGTCTGCGCCATTTCTTTTGGAGTGTCACTGGTGGTTACTTTTGGGCTTATGCTTCAGTATATTTCTTTTAAAAATTGTTTTAACAGTTTGCTCTTTTTTATACCCAGGTTTGTTGTTGTTTTCTCATTATATAGTTACTTGATACTTATGATAATGGGGTTTTAGAGTCATGTAAATCCTTCATATACTGGAGAAACATATGACATATTTTAAAGATACTATAATTGTAAGAAATGTTCACAGTTAGCAATTACACTATTTAAGAATTTGGTATTCTCAGTGTTAGAAAGGTAACAACATCTGAATATGCCCCATCCTATTATGGCCATGTGAGACTTTTTCTTTCCAAATAATACACTTTTGTCTGTTTACTACAAAACTTGTTTTCAAGAATATTTTAAATAATACTTTTGATTGCAGTAAAGATGCTGGTGAGAGAGCATCTCTTCTTCGTCGTCTTCCTCTTCTTCCCTTGCAAATATCTATCCTCTGAACAGCACTTGAATGTAAATATAAGATCAGATAGCGACCAATGTTAGTATAATTTATGGTACCTATATATGTATTCTATATCTAAGGGAAGTCATCATATTCTTTCTCTTGGAAACAATCTTGTTAGTTTTGCTAAATAAATTGGTTTAAAATTACTGTTCTCTGGTTGTATTTGAGTCTTTAGTGATCGTGAAGTCATGGAACCCCCTAATGTTGTTTTTCAATTAAACTTGTTTGTAGGGATTGCTTGTTGGAAGTAGTGAAATATTCCAACTGAAATGCCAGTATTATTGTTTTTACTTGTTGAAGTTTTTGTTACACTTTTATTATATTCAGTCTATAAAACAGAGAGCATATGCTGTCTGTAAGAAGCTACTAGTGCTTTGTAAGCAAATAGCAATTAATGGATTGGTGTAAGGTAGTGATATAACAATTGTGGGTTCTCAATATACTTGCCTACCTTTTCCCTGAGTAAGTGAAATAAAAGAAGAAAATAATGGGCAAGAAGTGGAAAGTTAATGGAAATCTCAGGATAGCACTATGAAGTCCATTGACCCCAGCACAGGTAAACTTATGTTGTTCTTAGAATGGACGACACCTGAAAGCCATTTTGGGGTAGAATACTACCTTCTGCTTTTCCTCTTTGGCTGTGATCTAGAAACCCATGAATGCAGTGTTTACAGTTCTCAGCTCTGAAATGCATGATGCTGAGTGTCTCCCTCCCCACAACAGAAAGTAATGGGGAAAGCTTCATGCAAGTAGCAACTTATTTGAAAGTGGTTTGTTTTGCCTGTGGTTTGTTTGAGAGGCAGTTTGGTGTAGTGGTTAAGTGCACGGACTCTAATCTGGGAGAACTGGGTTTGATTCCCCACTCCTCCACTTGCACCTGCTGGATGACCTTGGGCAAGCCATAGTTTTGGCACAGCTGTTCTTGAAAAAGAGCAGTTTCTGTCAGAGCTCTCTCAGCCCCACGTACCTCACAGGGTGTCTGTTGTGAGGAGGGGAAGGGAAAGGAGTTTGTAAGCCGCTCTGAGACTCCTTTGGGTAGTGAAGGGTGGGGTATAAATCCAATCTCTTCTTCTTCTCTTCTTCTTCTTCTTATTGCTGAACAGAAACTGGCTGCCATTTGCCATATGGGCCAAGGCTACTGCACTGTAATCTGACAATTATTTTCTATGGAGTCTTAAATCTGAATTATTTCTTGTTGTGATGACAGGGAATTTTGAGTCTTGAATACTGCATTGGTATTATTGGCGGCAAACCTAAGCAATCATACTACTTTGCTGGATTCCAAGGTTAGTGTTTTAATAAGATGTGTCTTTTTCAGTGCAGGATCTCTCCCCCCCACAAAAAAATTTGGAAGTTAATATAAGACCAGTAGGAAATAGAATGATTAAAATAGCAAAATGAGCACTTTATTAATTTATCAGACTCTCTAAAGTCCAGTCATTTGTCACTTGCCCCATGTGGTAATTGGATTCTGTAAAATGTACATTTAATTTTCTTTATTGCACAAACAAGGCATAATTTATCTGTTTCATTCAACTCTGAGAGCCTTTTGCTGTTTCCAGCCTGGCAGTTCTTAGTTATATATTTACCCTTTAGTAGTTTAAGTAGTGTAAGTTGATGACCAAATGACAAGCAAATATGTTCTTCCTGTCATGATGAGGAAGTGCGATGCATTTTTCATATGCAAACTCCAGGAATATAATTGCGTGTTTGTAAAAGTAATTTTATCTCCAAAAATTAAATGACAGGTTCATCACTTTATCAAAATTCTGCTTCTACAAGCATATTTGATTATGCAAAAGTTAATCTGTCCTGCAAAAACGTACGCTTCAGTCAATGAATATCAGCTTGGCAGGCAGTTCCTTGCTCTGCCCCCTCCCCCAACTGTTCTGCATAGAAATTGGATTGTAAGCTGTGTAATAATAAGGTGTTTTTTGAATTACTTGTCTTTTGTTTTGTCCTTGTAGATGACAGTTTGATTTACATGGATCCTCATTACTGCCAGTCTTTTGTAGATGTCAGCATAAAGGATTTCCCCCTTGAGGTAGGATGGATAAAGAACTAGCACTGTTTGCTTCATATATGAACCAAACTCTAATTACCTAGATCTTCTGTTGTCGTTCTTGGTGTTAGAAAAAAGAAATGAATACATGTGAAATAGTTTTCGCTGCAGTAGAATTTACATCCAAAGGCCTACTTTGTATATCTAATTTTTGCCTTGAGGGAGCCAAAGCCTGGCTTTAGGTGGGGCTTCCACCAGAGAAATACCACACTCTCATTATTCCTCAGCCACTGCATATGCAGTACATACAGATAAGATTTTCAAGCATTATATTCCAGCAATGCTGTTGTGTGAGAAAGAATTCTGTTAAGAGTATGTTCGTTTGTTGGGGGGGGGGGGGGGGTGCTTGCCATGTACACAAACTCTGTTCCCAGACTAGTTATTTTGGATGCAGAGGTATTCCCACTAACGTGTTGAATTATGCCAATAAGCTTGGAGCCAGGACTTAAATGGAGACAATACAAAAAGCATTGGTACAGTATGTCAGCTGTGCATTGCACAAAACTGTGCAGTTTGGAGATCATTAGTTACCTCATTTGACTGAATTGGGGGCATGGCACCAGTCAATAGTACAAAATAGTTTAAGAGGGCAGCCATGTCGGTCTTCAGTAGAATGGTTAGATTTGAGTCCAGTAGCACCTTGAAGACCAGCAAGATTTTCATGGTATGAGCTTTTGAGAGTCGAAGCTCCCTTTGTCAGATACCAGAGAATCTAACTGTCCTATACAAGCTAATCTAGTGTGTCGCAGTTCACTGTATGAATATGGCCTGCTGTCAGGCTACCTGCTGCAGTCTTGCTGCTTCCAGGTAAAAAGCTGAACATGGGATAATGGCAGGAGGAAATATAATTTAAGAGAAATTGCTTCAATATTTACTGCTACCAACAACCGCTTCTTTAGGTATCCCGGACCACATGTTATCTGGGCTGTCGTTTATAATTTAAGTTACTCTCCTGGTTGCAGAGACCAGTTTGAAAACTGTGCATGTGTGTCATGCATGACCATAATGATAACATGTTAATAATAAGAGCCCCATGGGTATTGTGTTTTTTAAAGTCTTCTGAAATGTATTTAAAAATGTATTCTGGTTCTGAATTTCTGGGACAAGCTGTAAAGGAGGTCTTGGTTGCTCTTATAAACTGCAAGCCTCATGTATTCTAGTTTAAATGACTGTACTCTTTATAATAGAAAATTTAAATAGCTTCTACTGGATCAGTTTGTGATCATGAGAACCTGAGGCTCAATAATAGAGTCTCTGTTTTGAGTGCAGAGGATCCCAGGTTCACTCTTCAGCAAAAAAGATACAGTAGTAAGATGTGAAGCACCTGGAGCTGAGACTCTGGAGAGCCAATGCTCGTTGGAGCTGAGACTCTGGAGAACCAACATCTGTCAGAACAGACAATATCGATCTTGATGGACCAGTGGTCTGACTCATTATAAGGCAGCTTTATATCTTTATGTCTATGCTTAAATGACAAAGCTATGAGTAACTATAGGCTCACATGACAACCCTCGTAATGCAATAAAATATTAAGATTTGGTATTAAGACATATATTGTCTTGTGATTAGTTTTCCATATAAAATAACGTAAGGATTAGAGAAATAAGATGCTAGATACTTAACAGATTTTGACATTTTTTCAACTCTCTTTAATGTGAATATTATAAAAGATATATGGGGGCTGCCAATTTGTTTCTGGGTAGAATTGAAAATGCTAGTTTTTACTGTTTAAAGCCCTTAAACGAGGTCAGGTATTTGCAGGACCTGCTTACTGCCTGCTATATAAGCCTGTTCACTGGCTACAATTGTGCTGTGAAATTGATAGCAATCAAGCACAGAGCTTTTGCAGTGTTGGCCCTGCAATTTGAAAAATGTTCTCCAGGAGTGGTTACTCAGTACCCAGTCTGTTATGGATGAAAATAATTTTATTTGCTTGGGGTTTTTTGTAGTATGCTTCATAAGGGCCCCTTTTTAGACAGAGAAGTGGTTTAATGGTTCCCCATTTTTATCTATATGTTTTTATTGCTCCTTAAATGTGTTATGCTGCTTTTATTATGTGCTTTCTTTTTACCAAGGTTTTAATGTATCTATTGCTTTTATTATTTTACTGATTTTTCAAATAGACATTGCTGTGAGTTGCTTAGTGCTTGACAAGAAGTGGCTAATAAATATTGCTTTTATATTCAATCTTTGTAACATTGAAAGGGAAAGATTCTGTAATGCAAAATGAATTATCTCATACCATTCTTAAAAGCTTTCAAAAGATTTTGCAAAACAATAAAGAGGTGTTAGGAACAGCGCTTGCTCTGCCAGGAAACTTTTAGTGCTGGTTGTTGCTTCCAAATAGGGTTGCCAAGTCCTACCTTAAGCCTCAGCAGGGGACTCCTGGCTTGCTCCGGGAGCACCTGTGCATGCGTGAAGCGCGCGCCGCGAGCACAACACCCGGAAGTGACACGGCCGCTTCGGGCGCACCGGGGGTGGGGCTGCGGTCATCCGAGGGAAAAACATAGAGTTTTCCCTCGGATGACCGCAGCCCCGCCCTGGGTGCGCCCGACACGGCCGCGTCACTTCCGGGTGACGTGCTGACGCCGGGCATGTCCCGTGCTTTGGGGGTGGACTTCCCCCTGGGGCCCGATCCGCCGGCGGCGGGAAACGGGCCTCTGGGGTGGGGGTTTCCCCGCCCCCCGGGGGGACTTGGCAAGCCTAATTCCAAAGAAGTAGCTGGGTCTTAAAATTCTCATCTGTACTTTTTTATGGAGAGGGGAAAGGTGGTCAGTGAATGTCTTGCACCTGAAATATCACTTCATTTCCTTCATTGCTACATCATACTGGCATGAATTTTTCAGACTGAGATGTAGAAAGAAAGAAAAAACTTTGCTTAGAATTATGACGAGAGTAACATAATTGGGGGGAAACCCTGGGTCCGATCCAAAGGTTGTTTCCTTGTAAAGGATTTTTTTCACTTCTCCCTCCCCTGCAAAGCTCCCAAAATGTTGCTCTGTTGAGGGGTTTGGGTTCCTCAGGAGGAGTGAGTGGCTCTGCAATGAAAACTGTACCCCCCCACCCCTTGTCTCCTTGTGGGAAACTTCCTTTGATGTTAACCCACCAACATAGCTAAGAATTATGCGAGTCCTCACAGTACCAGTATTATGTCACCCTAGGTTCGTTGGAATACCTGATTATAATTATTTACTTGGGATTGACTGAAACTAAGAGGATCTATAGGATCATTATACTAGATTTATTACTTTGCTTCTGTGGTTAATTTGAAAATAATACTTTCAGCTGCTGACTTTTATCACCTGAAGTTTTTTTAATTGAGTTGGATAACCTTTGATTATTATTGTCTGTTAAAAGGCATGAATGAAGGCAAAGATATGGATGCATTTGTCTATTAACCAGTTTGTTTGGTTTGTTTCTTGCAAATTGCAGTCATTTCACTGTCCTTCACCCAAAAAGATGTCTTTTAAGAAAATGGATCCTAGCTGTACAATAGGGTTATATTGTCAAAATGTGCAAGACTTTGAGAGGGCTTCTGAAGAAATAACTAAGGTAAGTGTACACATGGTGAAACAGATGTTTCACTGGGAGTCCTTGCGTTGGTATAGCCTTTTTACGTATAGAGACCACAATAACCTTTAATTCCTGTTTTGGACTAGGCCAAATATGCCAATTCCTTTGCAGTTTTCTCCTGTTTCATAAAAGCAAATAATTTAACTTGTAACATATCTATAGAGAAAAAAACAAACATTTTAAATTGATAACTTGGTAACGAAAGAAACACCATTTATGCTGCAAATATGTAAATTATATATTATTGGAGAAAATTGCCTTTTTTGTATTTGAAACCAAGCTGGGTCTTAATGTTCAAGTAGAAAAGGAAAGTGGACAGTATTTATTTGGCTTACAGTAGTATAAATGATTTTATCTTAAGTGTATTGCTGAAATTAATTTGTCTCTGAGAGCAGACATAATTTTTTTGGTGTGTTAGCTATGCACCAACAAAGTATAGGGTTATCCCACTAGGTGGCAGCATTTAAACGGAAATATTTCTGTAGAAAAAGTCCCTTTTTAGGCACAACCTCCAGAAGAATCTTTAAAAGGCAATCAATTCTTTGGGGATAATTTTAAATGGTAATATTAAATCAAACTAAATTGTGCATTATTACTTGTTAGCATAAGTGTGTATTTGTTAAATTTATAGATAAAATATTATTACTGTGTTTTAGCACCATTTAAAATCACTAACAAGGCGCCTCCTAGATCAAGTAAACATAGGTTAGTTTATGGCATTTAATCTAAACTGGATAAGGGGGAAGGAAATACAACAGTCACATTTAATGCATGGAAAAAATAATAGCAGTTCTGCTCTTCATTTTCTTTACCCTTCATCTCCCCTTCTTTGTGCATGCTTTCCCCCATCTTTTCTTTTTAACCAGTTCGAAATAAAGATTCACCTTGCCTGAAAATAATATAGGCATCTAAGTTCTGATTAGGAATGACATCTCTCTGATGTCATAGCTGAAGGCATACATTGTACCAATCAGAACAACAGCTGCAGCTGCCAAGCACTTATAGCAGGTCCAAGAACATCTCAGAACTGGTGTCCATCCCACCTTAAGTAATATTTTGTTCTTTATATATTTTTTGTAATTGAAATCCAACTTTTAAATAATTGAGGAATGTTAGGGAAATAAGTTGTGATACATATAGTATCCTATTGAAATAGAATGCAGAATGTGCTGCAGATACAGTAGTAGTAATAATACTTGGCACTGAAATAGTGTTTGGTGGAGGTGCTGAGACTACAGGAAGTGGCTTACTTAAGGTCATATAGTACATGGATGAGGTTAGACTTGAGGACCTACCTGTAGTGTGATTCACACTCAGCCATTATACTGTTCCAGTTCCCATGGGCATACAAGGGAGAACTCTGCAGAATACAGTAGTAATCAAACCTGCCTTTCCTAAAAACAAAGTTGATTCTTGCTGCATTGTCACATTTTTAATGTGTGTGTTTTCATTCCAAATGCATCCCTTTGGAGACACATATCACTGGAACTAGCCTTCCCTCTGTGATGGGGAATCTTTTTCTTTTCTTTTTTTTTTAATGGTAGGTCCTGTTTTTGGATTTACTTATTTATATTTATTTCAAACATTTGTTTGTCACCTTTCCAATGAAGGCAGCAAACATCAGAACATTAAAAAGTGTTTAAAATAGGAAATATGGGTGAAAATAATTTCATTTCCTTTGAAATGGCCACATTCATATACATATATATGAGTTTATGCTGGAAGTATCTGGTGTGAAATGTGGTATCAGTTTCATTTTTATAAAACATGTTGGATCCTGTAGTCTATTTCTGCAGGTCCAAGGACACTACCTCCCCCCCCCCATGCCACCGTGGCTGTTTTTGTTGACTCTCATGTGAACTCAGTGCTGTTCCTGGGAGTTCTTGAACACCAGGGTAGCATTTGGGGTGTGGAGGAGGAGTTACAGCAGGATAGGGAAGGGGGGAGAGTTGTGTTCTGTGAACCAAGCTCTGCTAGCAGATCATTTGATCCAATCTGAAGTTTTTATCTCTCATGGTTGGTAGGAAAAAGAACTGGAACTCTATGAGAAGTGTTTGAAGAAAGCTCACAATCAGAGAACGGTTTAGCAGGGCCTTTATTTCCAGCTGCACAACTTTCAAATCAAATTTCCGTGTATTAACTCTTGAGTAACATACACTTGAATAGAAGTAAAGTTAATATAATCACATTTCACATTTTTCTGTCCTAAGTGATCAAGTATAGCACTGCAACTGCTACAGTCACATGTATTGTCCTTGAAAACTCCCATGTATATATTCTTCTACAACTGAAAGAAATGCATCAAACTCATGAGGAAATGGTGAACCATTTTTACTGATCAGTGGTGGTGGCTGTCACTTTGCAAGACACCTGTCAATTAACAAGAGGAGGAGGCCTGCCAGCTAATTTCACAGGCTACCAAACAGCCATCAGAATGCTGTGAACTTCTGATATTGATGTGGGTTGAATTGATCCAATAGCCAAACGATAAAAGCCTCAATCTAATGACCCTGTCCCTTGAGATCTATTGCTCTGTACCCTCCTTCCTAAAATTTTCGCTAGTCAATTATACTTTTTTTCCTTCCCTTATAACTGATTCTGTTTCAGTTTTCCTTGCCTTTCTCTTTCACATTTCCATTCGAAAGAAGTAATTAAAATAGTCTAGAATAAAGTGTAAAACTGCAGAGTATAGTAAAAATTGTGGAATGTGACTATAAGCCTGATTTTTTTCCAGGACTTTTTTTTAAAATAGTTGCTGCAATTAATACTATTTTTATTCAAATATTTTAGCTGTGGACTAATACAGTGTTATAATATGGCACCGTAATAATATATGTATTCTTGCAGATTCAAAGTAAAGTGTAATAACCCTGAGAACTGATAGATCACAGCTACTAAGAGAATGTCAGTGAGTCCCAGATTCAGAGCTTGGATGCTATGAACTCAGCAGGCTTTAGATGTTACAAAGAACAAGTTAGGATGTGTGAGGTGCTCTGGTGCAATGTCTGAAGTAGTAAACTGCATGTCAAATATGGAGGTTGCACATGCTAGTTCCACATGCACCTCTTTTCTGGATAGGTATATGAGTTGCAGTATTGAAAAGTACACTGAAAGCTTGAAAAGAGGGTGCCTTTGGGTGATTCATGCATCCCACATGCAATGTTTTCCATTTAGCGTTAAAAATGAATGCCTTGTTTACAAGATTACAGCAATTTTAATCTTCCAATCGTTGTTTTATTTCTGATATTGCCTTTTACTGTAGATTCTCAAATCCTCTTCGAAGGAGAAATATCCCTTGTTTACCTTTGTAAATGGACATTCTAGAGACTATGATTTTGTGATGAGTCCAGTTCGGGAAGAGAGAACCCTTTTCTCTGAGGATGACAATAAAAAACTGAAACATTTTAGTACTGAGGATTTTGTCTTGCTGTGAGAATGTTTTACACTAGAGTATTGGCAGCTTTCCAGGAGAGCATTTACCCTTTGAACAGACATGGACGAACAACACTGAACGTGGTACATTTTCTTGAAAGTTTTAAAGTTTGTTCTGTAGCTGTAGTCTTGAATTGCCCTTTGTAAATGTATAAAATGAATTATTTTGGTAGATAAATATATATTGAAACCTTCTGGTAAAGACCTATGATACTGCATACCAATCCAGGTATAGTAAAATGTTAGATGTTGTACCAGGCTTGCTCCCGAAGATGCTTACACTGTTTTGTGTCCCCTCTAGCAATTCCAGGTTCAGTTCAGTTCTTGACAACAGCCTGAACACACAACTGTTGATTTGTTTCATTTAGGCTAATTTATTTGTGATCCTCAGTTTGGAAAGGCATGTGGTACAGCAGTTCGCTGAGCATCGTGGCAAACCTTGATTTGGCTGGCCAGCAGTCAGGTTTCTTGAGGCCTGCGATGGACCTGAGGGCCCCCGTGAAGAGAATCAATGTAATTTGTTTGGCACATCTGCCATATACAACCAGTTCTGTTGAGAGCAAGTGCTGAGGATACCTTCTGTTTTTACCTTCAGTTTAACCTGATGCAAGAACCAGTGAATGAAAAAAATTACTGTTTAGTCCATTTTTCTCCCTGAGCCCCGATATTGTTGAATAATATAATCAAGAAATGCCAAGCTCACAATGCATTTTGCTCAGAGGTGCATCTTTAGCAATAGTATTTTTAATGGTAATGCTGATGCAATTAGGTAAGCGGAGTAGCACAAGGTGCTGCTTAGCAATATGATCTTACAGTGACTACTCATTAAGCTTGTAGTTGAACCTTAATAGGAGGAGGTAATAATGTATTGGCTCCCCCCCCCCAATTTTAAAAGGTATGTTACTAATATTAAACTGCAACCAATCATAATTGACAAAAACAATTATTAGATGTGAGCTGAATTTTGTTTCTTATCTCCAAATATAATTTGGATGTCTATGTTGTTAACAGCGTAGCTTTTAAATCAAGATATATCGCTGCAGCGTTGGGAGTCAGTAGCAAATTGGCTTGGAGGTGATACTATATTTTCTGATGTTTCTTGTTACCTTTCATTTAAAAGTATCAGTCATCTTATTTTTATTAGAGATTTAATATATAAATCTGTAACAGCAGAAACAACATACAGCACATGACCTGTATGGAGAAGTATGCTTTAATAAAAAGATGAAAATATTGAATGCACATTTCTTCTGTATAAAAATGTATTTTTCTTATAGGGATGATTTTATTCTATCCCCTAAAAGTAGCAAGCTGTGTAAAGTGACCTGGTTTATTTTTTCTGTTTGTTGTGAATCAATATGAACTCATTCAACTACTTCTGTCTAACTGAATAATAACCATTTCGTATACCTACTTCTCACAAGAACCATGAAGATGGTAAAAGGACAGTTTATGGACACAGCAAAGAAACCTACTTGATATTATGCCTGGGGGCCCATTAAGTAGAAAGTGGGATTTATTAAGAAATTTTAAGATATGAATTTGATGGGTTGTGTCCAGCAATATGCAAATAGAATAAGTAATCTGTTTGAGGAGGGGATCTTGTGTAGCAGCTCCCGTTCCCATCCTAGTTTGCTGATATGTCCCTCTCTTCCCTTTTCTTGAAGAAGTTGCTAGGTTCCCTTCCTGAAACCCTGGCATTGCTTGCACAATGTCTTGCACAAGAAGAAAAGCATAATCTCTTGCACACGAAGAAAAGCAAACAGTTTGACTTGGCAGAAGTACTGTTATCTTTTCATTGAGTTTCCCTTTGCACGCTTATGCATGATGTGGAGAGAGCGGACAGTTCTGGGAGAAGGAGAGTGCTAGTACCTGGGGTTATCTACTGAAGCGGAAGGGTGGGAGATTCAGGGCAGACAAAAGTATTTCTTCACACAGCATATAGTTAATTTGTGGAACTTGCTGCCGCAGGATGTGGTCATGGCTGCCAGCTTGGAAGGCTTTAAATGGGAGCAGACAAATTCCTGGATGACATGGGCTATCAATGGCTACTAATCATAATGGTTATCTAGTCCCTCCAATCCCTCTCTGTATCAATTGCTGGGGAGCACAGGCAGGATGAGGCTGTTGCAGTCTTCCTCTTTGTGGACTTCCTAGAGGAACACAATGCTGGACTAGATGGATGTTGGTCTGATCCAGCACAGCTCTTCTTATATTACTTTTTATGGGGGCGATTAAGAGATTAAGGCCAGATCATGGCAGAAATGTTTGCCATTTGCAGGTCCCGGTAAATAGGATGACAGAGTGTCTAAACATTTAGGGTGCTACAATTGATTGGATTTATAGGACATATCAATCATATGGTAACCAGCCTGCATTTCCTACTTTAGTGCTCACTGTGGTAAAGACTGGTACACACATGGCAAGCACACAAAACTTGAATTGCTGTTAATTCTGCGCACACCCCAAAAAGTATCCATGATCTAGTGGTAGATACTAAGTTTCCATTTGGGGATAATTGGCCTAATAACACACTAGACCCAGTTTTGTGTAAGCATTACGTATTCTGTTCTAATCTCATCTTTCTTTTTGCATGAACACCACTGTGAAGCTTAGGGTCTCCATTTCACTAGCGAAAAATGATCTGTTAAGGATATGATCACTATTCAGTCTGTCTTCTAGCCTGTTCTGGCATACTCAGAGGCTGTTCTTATCCCTAAAGGTCTGTGTTACAGTGGTGACAAGTTAAATTACTAAGTTACTATAAATTAATGTTTTTCAGTAACTACAGGGGACTTTAATTTGAAACAACGTTAATTACATGGTGATTCTCGTTACCTGTGCCGCATTATCTCCCTGAAACCTGTGCAATTAATTTGTGTCATTACTGTTGTTGCTGCTGCTGCTTTCAAACATAAACCGTCCTCTCATTAGTTATCACACACCCAGCAGTAGCCTATTTTCTTAAAGGCGTCTTACAAATCGACACCCAGCTTTAGTTACTTGCCATGGTATGTAGAACCAGATGGAATAAAATGGCCAGGTCAGGGGTGGGGTGGGGGAGGTAATGCAGCTGAACTACAGGAGCCTAAACTGCAGAGTTCTCTCAATTATCCCCCAGTGGGCCTGCGTGCACTGAGCAGAGGGATGGACTGTATAGCTGAAGCACCTCTCTTACATGCTGTCTAGTACTTCCTCATAGAAAGCTCAGAAGGAGAAAGAAGATGATCTTGGTCTTTGTTTTAGCAGCAAGGAACACCTAGTAGTTATCATCTGTATGTCCCCAAGACCACAGTTATGTTCATGAACAGTCCAACAGTGCGGTCCTAAGCAGAGGTATTCCCTTCTAAGCCTATTGGCTTCCAGGTTGTATCACTTGTCTGCCGTGTCCCACCTCACCTCCTTAAAACACAAGAAGTGGATTTGACATTCCAGATACATGCATATGATATATGGGTGTCCAGTTCAGGGGGGCCTTATGCATGATGGCTATTAATGAACCCTTTAATGGCAGGGTTGCCAATTTTTGGAAAGTTGCAAAAATGGAAATTGGTGAGGGAATTTGGTTGTGTTGATTCCTGTTTCCTGGGTGCCTGGGAGAGAAAACTAAATTCTTGGATTTTATCCTTAGGGCAGGATAAGCAGTATTAAACAGCTCTCCTTCATGGACTGGCAGAAGCCATTTCTAATGGGAAGAAGGGGCTGCTAAAATCCTGAATGCTCCTCATTTGCCCACAGAAGTTCTGAAGGCCATGCAAGATTTATAGAGTACCCCCTAGGGAACTCTATTGACTGGGTTAAGGATCACATAAAGATTAATCCTGATTTTCACAAAAATGTGATAATAGCATCTTCTTGTTGAAGAAAGATTCTACTCATCTCATTATTCCTGTCTACCAATTCCAGCTGTGTTGCAAAATGTGCCAAAGCCTGTACACAAGCATCATCTTTACATCCTTGCTGTATTCTACAAACACTAATTCTATTCCTATAATCTGGCTAAAAGCCATTTTCTTAGGTCATATAGGTGCATTCCTTGCTTCATGTGGCTGAAGAAGCAAAGCAACAGCATGCTTTGAATGCCAAACCAATGTATCAGTGCCCAATAACTCAATCTTAGCTGTGGTCCTAGTCTATTCCTTTGTGTCCCAAATACTGGTTTATACATACACTGTTGGATATATAGTGGGAGTTGTAGAACAAGCAGAGGAGAACAGAAAATTGTTAAATTGTCCATGATTGTGTCTTACATCTACTGACTTAAATCACACACTGCCTCCTTATTGCTATAGCTGTTGTAGTGTCATATACAAGAGAATCCACTGAAACCTTCACGACACTGCACTCTGGCCTGCACACACCCTTTCAAAGGTACTACTGAACTGAAAGTGGGAAGTACCTAAGGGGCTGGAACCTGATAGCATGCCTCATTAAAAAACCAGAAAATTCTGCCTATGTGTAACCTGTATTTTTCTAAAGTTTTAAAAATGAATCAGAATGTTCCACAGACCAGGGTTATTCTACTGTCAATGGAGAATTCAGCCCACTCCCCCCCAAAAAAAGGTTATCAGAACAAAGCCACAGGTACTCTCATAGAACTGTATTGAAATACACTTTGAATGCAATTCTTAAGTCATTATCAATGGTAAATCAATATATTTCAGTTTTTGAACATTTGAATCAGAGTCCTTAATCTATAGATTTAAGTGATGAGGAGACCCCAGTCAGGAACATTTTAGCAAATTCAAATGCTAAATTGATGGTGTTCAAAGTGTTGCCAGCAGGCTGGAATTTTTTGTCCCACTTGAAAAGTGTTCGGGTAACTCTACTTTGGGAAATTCCTGGAGATTTGGGGGCAGAGTCTGGGAAGGGTGCTCAGCAAGGGTGTGATGCCATAGAGTCCACTTCCTGAAGCTGCTGTATCTTCTTCATGGTTTCTGTGCATCACACCTCTGGGATATAGTGCGCCTGCGCTGACCCTGATCGGTACAATGGAAAGCAAAAGGAATTTTCGTGCCCGCTCCCCAGTCACGTGCCAGGCTCCACTGCGCATGACCAAGAGAGGGGCACGACAATCCCACCAGTTCTCTTCTGACCGCAGCGCTGGTAGGACTATTTCTGCCTCGGTCGGTAAAACTATACTTTTTTGGGCCTTTTGGCCTTGTTTTATTCAAGTTTAGTTAGGAAAGTTTTTCCGTTAGTGTTTTGTTGGACTTTATTTTCTACCATCCCTTCCCCCGGCCTATGGCCGCTCTCTGCTTTGGTAGATAGATTCTGTGAATCTCCTAGCAGGAGCCCCATTCCATCCACCCACGTCAACACTCACGCTGACTACAGATGTGTCCCTCTGGGGATGGGGCGCGCATCTCAAGGGTCTTTGTGTAGGGGCTCAATGGGAGTCCCATGTAGCACACAATCATATAAATTTCCTGGAACTCCTGGCAGTGCTGTACGCACTCAGGTCTTTTCAACACCTAGTGGCCAAGCAAGTGGTTACAGTTCTGACAGACAACACCACAGCCCTGTGTTATATCAACAGACAGGGAGGTATGATCTCCGGGGGGCTATGTCGCCTAGCCCTGGAACTATGGGTCAAGTGTCAATCATGGAACACGTTCCTAAGGGCCGCTCATCTGCCAGTGACACTGAACGTCCAAGCAGACTTCTTGAGCAGAGGGGGGGCAGTGGAGCACAAGTGGGAGCTCAATTGGATTTATCTTCACCCAATCTTTTGCCTTTGGGGCCATCCACAGGTGGATGTGTTTGCAACACGTAGCAACAGTAAATGTCGTCTGTTCTGTTCCAGAGTGGGGATAGATCCACTATCTCTGGGAGACGGTCTTCTAGTCCCGTGGTCATGTCTTCATGTGTTCCTTTTTCCTCCGATTCCTCTAATACCCAGGGTACTGGTCAAGTTAATGCAGGAATGTTAATATGGCCCCGACAACATTGGGTCTACACTCTGGTTCACCTATCCAAGGGCTCCTTCATTTACCTTCCTCCAGCCGCAGATGTCCTCGCAGAAAAGGGTCAGATTCTGCATCACGATGTGAAGCGTCTCAAGCTCACGATCTGGAGGATCCTTTTTGATTGGTCAGAGAAAGGATAGATCACGTCCTATTGAACTGTCGCAGACCGTCTACCCAAGTTTCTTACACTGGGAAGTGGAAGAAATTTTTGTCTTACCTTACCTTGTTAGGATTGTCACCACCACCATCTGACCTGATGGCAATCTTTGGGTTCTTATTGTCTCATGTAGACCTAGGACTCAGTTGTGCCTCGCTGAAGGTCTATTTAGCTGCAATTTCGGCCAATCACCCTATGATTGACGGTCACGCCATCTTCTCTCACCCCCAGACCAAGAAGTTTCTGAAAGGTCTTTCCCCTGTCACGTGGACCCACGCCAGCATGGGATCTACCCATGGTGCTTGCAAGGCTCAGGGACAAACCATTTGAACCGATGGCTACTTGTAGTCTACAGCTTTTGTCGTGGAAGACAGCCTTTTTAGTCGCGGTCATCTCCACCAGGAGGATGGGCGAGTTATCGGCACTCCGCTGTGACCCGCCTTATTTGAGTTTTCGTCATAATGGGGTCACGTTGGCTCCAGATGTTTCTTTCCTGCCGAAAGTTGTTTCTGAGTTTCACCTGCAAGCGGATATTCTTCCAGTGTTCTTTCCGTTTCCCTCAATGGAGGAAGAACGCTGTTTTCATTTGTTGGATGTCAAAAGAGCTTTACTCTTTTACCTAAATTGAACACGGCCTTTTCGGAAATCTCCGGCCTTGTTTGTCTCTCATGCTCTACCCTCTCAAGGGAAGAAGCTGTCACCCCAACATCTATCCAAGTGGATTGTGGAGACTATTAAGTTGTGCTATATGCTACCCAAGAAGTTGCTCCCGGGTCCACTAAGGGCACACTCTACCCGGGCAGTGGCAGCATCCACAGCCTTCCTGTGAGGTGCGTCATTGGAAGATATCTGCAATGCAGCTACTTGGGCCACGCCTCACATGTTTGTGAGGCATTATGCCCTCAATGTTCGTCTTCATCAGCGTTCAATTGTGAGACGAGCAGTGTTGCAGGCGGCACAGATTTAGGACCTCAGCTCCCTCCTCCAGGTAGGTGGGCATTGCTTTTCAGTCTCCCAGAGGTGTGATGCACAGAGACCACGAAGAAGATAAACAGGTTGCTTACCTGTAACTGAGGATCTTTGAGTGGTCATCTGTGCATTCCCACCACCCACCCTCCTTCCCCTCTACTTTCGGTCCTTCCTTGCTTTCTTTGGAGACTGAGGGCAGTGGTCAGAAGGAACTGGCGGGATTGTCGTGCCCCTCCCTTGGTCATGCGCAGTGGAGCCCGGCACGTGACCGGAGAGCGGGCGCGAAAATTCCTTTTGCTTTCCATTGTACCGATCGGGGTTGGCGCAGGCGCACTATATCCCAGAGGTGTGGTGCACAGATGACCACTCGAAGATCCTCAGTTAAGGGTAAGCAACCTGTTTTTTTCCGGGAGAAATTACCCTTGTTGCCTGGAGGTCAGTTTTAATTCTGGGAGATCTCAGGTCCCAAATGGAGGTTGGCAACCCTAGTTCTAGTTAGTTCCACACTCAAAATGTTGGCAGTAAAACTTTGACTGGCTTAATGTTAGATGGAGAACCAAGGTGGAGGATTTGCAGGATTTAACTAAGTAAATTCCTTTGCAATTATGCAAAGTTGTCAAGACTACTGCTTAAGAAAAAATGTTGTTTTTCATAGTAATACAAATTCTCCTACTAATAGGAGCATGGTCTTGATTTTGCCACCCATTTTGGGAAAAGTTACTTATCTGTTTCTAAACAAAGAACAGAAGAACTGATTCACTCCCCTCCTCCCAGTTCTAAAAAGAAAGATGCCATGAAGCAATACCAGAGTAATGTTAATTGTTGTAACTCTGTAGCACTCACCATCAGTAAGACCTCTTGTGCTCTGTTTTTAGGAATTGGGGTTCATGGAGCATTTGAAATGCACAACATGACCTCTTGTTCTCTGGATTTCTGTCAGTGCTACATGAAAGAGTGCTTGTGTTGGGATGCTTGGCTCTTCAGCTTCTCTCTATTTAGCATGTATTTACAGAGATGTATGAATATTTGATTAATGAGTCATGGTCTCTGGAGAAATTTAATAACTACTCTGCAATACAAAGCTAGCTCCTTTACTGTTAACACAGCTGCCAAGGGAGTCTCTGACACTAAAGCCCTTCCTGGATCTAATGAATGCTGGGAAGTAAATTCCTTCATTACAAGGGAAGACATTATTCACTCCCCAGTTTTGAACTTTTGCAAGCTCACTTTAGCCTCCCTGATTTGTAAAGATTTTTCCTGTGGAAACAAGTTGTAGCATGTGACTTGTAGAAAGAAACAGTTCATGTGGCTGTGTTTTGTTAAAAGTTTATTGGAAGACCAGGTTACACATCTATCTCTTACACCCTCCAGATGAACATAGAGTCACTTTTGAGTTCTTGTAAAACCCCTATGCTCACCTCGCAGCCGGAGTGTGTTTGTTCTTTTTAAATATATGTGATGAAAAAAACCCTCAATGTCCCATGAATATGAAAGCAGCTTGTATAGCCCAGGCTAGCTTAAGCTTGTTACCTAAGCAAAGTCAACCATGGTTAGTACTTGGATGGGAATCTGGCAAGCAGGACCACGGCTGCTATGCAGAGGAAGGCAATGGCAGACCACCTCTGCTCATCTTTTGCCTTGAAAACCCCATGAAGGGTCACCATGTGTTGATAGCAACATGACGGAACTTTATTATGAATACTAAATGATTAAAAATGAATTCTGCATGTGAAATATTAGGCTGTGCACTACATAGTGCCTTAATTTTTAGGCACACACACTAAAGAAAAGATGCCCTTCCCAGCTCCTCAGATCTCATCAGAGTACTGATCAGTAAGTCACACTGAATATAATGGGATTTACTCCCAGGTATGTGCACGTAACAAGTTAGAAAGATTTAAGTTCTAGAGACATGTGGAAGGAGGGCTACTAACACCTTTGCATATGTATATGTAACTAACAGTTTTAAAGTGCATTCCAAAAAGGGGGGAAACACAGGGTTCAGCTAGAACACATGATGAACAAATAGGTCTGCAATCCAAATGCCATTGAATGAGGCAGAAAATTCCATTATTTTTAAAGATAAGGAGAAAAATCTATAGAACCACATGACTGATGATACCACAGGCTTGATCTACAACCTCAAGCACACTTGAAACTGGGAGTCTGCATGGCCCAGTCACAAGATTACATGATCACACCAGCTCCTGGTGGGAAAGGTGCAAACTCTTGCTACCTTCTTTGGTTTAGAGCTCTGACAACTGCTCTGCTTTGGTGCACAGCAGCTGTGCCAAGCAGTTTCCCAACCCTAGTGACTAGAGTTTGCACAGGCTTATCTGCTGGAACAGGAGAATGTGTGGGGCAATATTATGGATTGCACTCCAGAAGGTTATTGTTTCTTGCCCAGCACCTGGGACAGAATTATGATTATAATTTGTCCAAAGACTAGCCCAGGTTGGAATAAACCACATGCCTACATTTTTTTTAGTACTGAAAGATCCTTTGCACCAGAAGAGTCCTGAAACCAAAGTCTGGACTTTTTTTACAGGCTCAGGCTCAATTGGTGTGCAAGTTAGAGGGTCTGTCTTTCACACACGGTCTGCAAACAGCCTACATGTTTACTTGCAGGGCTATTGGTTTCAGTGGGGCTAGCTGCTAGTGAAATGTATACAGGATTAATAAGGTCCCTAAAATTGCAAGACAGCCTTTATCACTCACTTGAGAGACTAGTAGGAAATCTATTATAGCTCAGACCATAGGTCATTTCGGGGGGGAACGCGGGGGAACGCAGTTCCCCTGGGTGAGGTGCAGGGGGCGGGGCAAATGATGAAGCCACGCCCCCTGCTTCCGGCCGCCCCGCTTCCAGCCTCATTCAGCCAGGCGGAGGCAGGAGAAGAGGGAGGGTAAGTTGCTTCCTCCCCGCCTCTCCCCACCCCTGCCTGCCTGGGGCCAGGGAGGGCCTTGGCGGGGCTTCCTCGCACTCCCGCTGGCCTTGCAGGTCCACTGCCGGGCCCCTGATGTCAGGGGGTGTGGCATATGCTAATGAGTTATGCTAATGAGTTCCCCTAGCTCTTTTTCTACGAAATGACCCCTGGCTCAGAGACTCAGGGTGCACAGTCTGTAAGTGCTCAGAGGCATTTCTTTACAATTATTTCATATGTTTCACAGCTAAGTGCTGTCACAGGAAACAGCTTCCAGACAGTAAGCACTATTCAGTCTTGGATCAAATTAAGCTATTGCATTTTTTAATCGGCTCTTCTGCCCAAAAGCTCAGGGAGGTATGTATTTGGCCCTCACAACAACCCTGTGAGGTAGGTTAGGCTGAAAGTGAGCACAGGGCCCAGCATTGCTCAAGGAGTTTCATGAATGAGTGGGGATCTTAGTTTAACATTCTAACTACTACATTCATGCATTCATGTAAGTATACACCTATGTAAAGCTGAAACGCATCTAAAACATTGATGCTAGAATTAGGAGCTCATTAGGATAGGAGAGAAATACTTTTATTATGGATGTGATTAAAAGCACTGATTACTGACTTTCTAATTTTCAATTGGTACTGTGCCTTTTTTTTTGCATTGAGCCTTCCAGAGGAAATAACTCACTGCTCAATTGCTCATTCTCCATTTTTATTTCTAATATCTGTGAAAAGATCAATTCTCACTTAGAAAGTTAGGTAGATATTTTAGTGGTGTTACTTCAGTTAAACTACTTGAAATAATGGGGAGAAATGTAAAAAAAAGATAAATTTAGTGCAGAGGCATTCACGGGAGGCTTTAACTGCAGCTTAGAATTATACATGCTATGCAGAATTTCCTGCAACCCCTTCTCCTTAGGGCCACAATGCATTACAGCAGACGTATAATGAAGCTGCTATAAAATCTCTGGTAATTAAGGGGGATTTGACAGTAATTGCAACAGTGAATCAACTTAATTATTACCTGCTTCAAAGAGAGCTAAACTGATGTTATAATCTAACCTTTTCTACTTTTAAAATGAGAGATTAAACAAGTATGTATAGCATTTAAGAATTAAATCTGTTGAGGCAGAATTCTATTAATATAATTTCACACACATACATACATTGTGTAGTGATAGAATTCATAATATAGAAACATTTCCCTATATTTAGCAGTGTGAGCAAACTGGAAGTTTGAGCACTTGCCCTATTTTTTTATTTTATTTATTTACAAAATTTGTATGCCACTTACCCTTACAAGGACCACCAAGGCTAATAATTTAAAGCATACATGATAAAATCACATTTTAAAGCCACTAAAATCAACCCCCCAAAATGCACATTTTTTAACAAAGTTAAAATACATAAAAAACATAAAAACAGCAGTTTGAACATTGGTTAGAAAGGAGGGATTATTGAAGGAATGCCAAGTCAAACAAAAAGGTCTTCGCTCACTCGCAGAAGACAGAAACAGAAGGGGACAGATGATTCTCTCTGGGGAGAGTTTCAGAGCTTTGGTGTCTTGACTGAGAAGGCCCTCTCCTGGGCTGCCACCTGCCTCGTCTCAGAAGGTGGGGGGCATCCAAAGCAGAGCTTCTGAAGATGACCATAGTGGTTGGGATGGTTTATAAGGGAGTAGGCTGTCAGGTATGTTGGTCCCAAACTGTAGAGGGCTTTGATTACATGACTTCTACAGTAAGGCTTAGAGACTGCTGTACTGGATGTTTTACAGTGCGATCCTGAATAGAGTTACTCCCTTTTGGGCCCATTGGTTTCAATGGCCTTAAGGCAATGTAATACTTGTTTATATTGAAGTTGTTTTAATCCAGTCCTCTTTCTGTAAAACTTTTACCTGTGGGCCCAGAAATAATACATATTATTTATAAACAGTCAATCTTAGCAGCAGAGCTCCCCCCCCCCCCATGCTGAAATATAGGTGGGGTAACTATGTTAGTCTGAAGCAGCAGAACAAAGTTTGAGTTAGTTAGGGTTGCCAAGCATAACCTGAACAACTGGTGGGAGATGGGAGAGGTGGGGGTTTCTGTGTGGGAGGGACTTGGCATCTTCAGCTACTGAAAGAGGTAGTTATCTGTCCACTACTTTAAAAAAACAACAACATCTGAGCAGAAAAATGATGTGGCCAATTATCAACCGGTCTCTAATCTACCTTGCAGGGGACAGTGATTGAGAGAGCAATAGTAGACCAGCTCCAGGTCTTTTTGGTTAACTCATCTACCCTGGACCCTTTTAGGTCTGGCTTTGGGTTGGTGTATTGGGCAGAGATGGCCCTGGCTTTAGTTGTTTACCTCCATCTGAATGTAAACAAAGGGCATGCTTCTTTGTCGCTCCTTCTGGATCTATCTGTAGCCTTTGATAGAGTAGATCATGCCATCCCATTGAGGCTTTTGGAAGCAGAAGTAGGTATCTCAGGCTGCGGTCACACGGAGCATTAGCCACACTACAGAAATGGAAGATAGGCGGATTTTCCGGGCACGATCACAGTGCCACATCTGGGAAACGTAGAGCTCCCGTGGCATACCTGAGGCTTCCCGCCAAAGATGTGAGGTAAAAAACTAGTACCTCCGAGGTACTAGTTTCCGGAAACTGTGGGGCAAGGGCGGGCGCCTGATCATGTTTCCGGTGGTAGCTCATGGCATCCGGCACCCGCCCATGTCCCATCGCTAAAAGGTTTTTTTCCCCCAAGTCTCCACGGGATGTGCACAAGCATCCAACGGCGCATGCGCACACTTCGTTTAAAAACAAACAACACAGCCCCCTCCTCTTTTCCGTACCCCCCCACTCCTGGCTCAG
>NW_015163157.1:101563-112886 GCF_001447785.1 Gekko japonicus
TGTGATCGGCACCTCCCCCCTAACCACGGGACCTCGACGGGACGTCCAATCGTGCAGCCGCGCGTTATTTTGCTTCGGGGCAAACAGTTACGCTTCCCCCCCACATTTTCCTGCCCGTGTGACCGGGGCCTCAGTCAGTCTGGAAAATCCAGTTGATGTAGAGCACCACAGTTCAGTTATTATCAAGAGTTAGGGAGAACATGCATACTGCTCCCATTCTTTAGGCTTTCCAAAGGCTGTTCATCAGTTACTGGCTCAATTCAAGGTCTATCACATACTATCACATACCAAACTATCACATATAAAGCCCTTCATGGCCTTGGTCCTTCATATCTGTAGAAGTGCCTTTCCCTCTGTTCTCCATTGTGACAGCTTTGCTAATTTGAGCAGGGCCTCCTGGGCTGCGGTCATGCACACTAAATAACCCACTTTCAATCCACTTTCAGTGCACTTTTCAACTTGCTTTTGCCAGTTCACACGGTAAAATCCAGTTTGAAAGTGGATTGAAAGTGGATTATTTAGTGTGTGTGACTGCAGCCCTGGAGGTGCTACCCTGCAAATAGGCACAATCAACTGCCCATATTCATGTGTTCTCTGTTGTGGCCCCCACCTTATGGAATGGCCTGCCTGAAGAGGTCAGGGAGGTTCCCACCCTCTTGGCTTTCTGCAAACATGCAAAACTGAATTATTCAGGAAGGCTTTTTAAATGCTGTAATTAGGGCTGTACTGCAACAAAATGTTTCCGAAAGATGTTTCGGTAAAGGGATGGTGACTGTGCACTATACTACTGTGTACAATATGTACCATCTGTTGCTGTAAGTTATGATCCTACTATGTAATTTCTGCATTGTTTAACATGTCATGTTAATGCTTATGCTTTGTTTCAGCTCTGTTTTCAGGTTGTTGCAATCTAAACCCTGATGCTTTGTTTATTTGACATCCCATCCTATTGATTGTATTTGATTTACACGGCATAATTTGTCTTAAGTCTCAGTAAGAAAGGTGAACTAAAAATTAATGAAAATTAAATAGATTTTTTAAATTAAGCAGCTTCGTGTGATCATTGGCCCATCTAATTCAGCCTCTGGTGTCCCAGTGAAAGGGTGCATGAAAACCTTGTGCATGAAAGCAGGCACTCCATCGCTGACCCACAGCTTTCCTTAAACATCTGCTCTTGCCAGACTTTCCTTTGGTCTGAATTTTTTTCATCCTGTCTCACTCAGTACTTATTTGCTTGATTGAGAGAGGCTTTTTGGCATGACATTGTACAACATGAAAATGATATGGTGTACTTTTGACTAAGGATGGGCATTCACTCACTCACAAGCCATTAAACCCGTCAGTTTCGCTCTCCCCTTCCCAGGCGATCCCCCCCTTCTCCAGGCCATGGCTTGGACTGGCTTGGGTGAGGGCCTTTTGGCTCGGGCCAGTTCAGGGTTTTGATCAGGGGCTGCCCCAAACTCCAAACTGTTTTTTAAGGTTTGTGCTCATCCCTACTTTTGACCTCAGAAAGTAGAAAGTTACCTACTCTCCCAGCTCAGAAATCTTGGTGTGTGCTTTTGTCCAGTATTTGTACTATCCAGTTTGGCAAAGTGGTGTCTGCAACTCTGTTGAGACAGAAGTGACGTAAGGGCTTGCAGTCTACTTTTAGTCTTAGACAGCAAAACCAGCACAGCACAATAGATCCTATGCCAACACCTTTCTGGAAACTACATAGCAATGTGGATATGCTGATACACTGGTGTATAATTGATGCATAACTTGACCACAGATGAATGAAATATCACAGCATGTGAAGCACAACCAACACATGAGCTGAATTTGGAAGTGTTGAATTTCTAGAGAGGATGTTGGCAGTAACATCACTTTTTACCAGTATGGAGTTCTAATTCAAGGCCCTGACCTGGATGGCTTGACTAGCCTGATCTCATCAAATCTCAGAAGCTAAACCAAGGAAGCCCAGGATTGCCAAGCAAAGGCAAGCAATGGCAAACCATGTCTGTTCATCTCTTGCCTTGAAAACCCTATGCGGTCTCCATAAGTTGGCTATGTCTTGACAGTACTTTTCACCACCACCACTAATTAGAAAGTTCAATTAGAACAAGGGAGATCTGGGTTGAAATCCCCATTCTACACGTAATGGAGGTAGATTAAAAGCAGTTTCAGTTAGTACATTTTAGTTATATATATGGTGTTTTCTACTAGGGATGGGCACGAACCACCTCACGAACGAAAGTTAATCACAAGTTTTGACTGGTGCGCAGTTTGCAAAGTGATGTTTGTGAACTGAAGATCCACCATGAACTTCCACAATTTTTGATGCAGTTTGTGGAACCATTTAAATCCCTGCCTGCTGCTCCCTGCTGCTTTTCACAGGGAACAGAAAGCAGAGGTTTAAATGGCTCATGAACCAATATGAACTGATTTGGTTTGTGAACTGGTGTATCAGTTCATGGTTCAGTTCGTGGTTTGGCTACGAACCATGAACCGAACCACAATAATGTGGTTTGTGCCCATCCCTTTTTTCTACTATTTCCCCCCTCAGTAGGGTGATTCCTCAGTAGGGTGATCCATTTGGTTAATTTACCTCCCAGTTATTTCAGCTCATCCTCATAGTTTGCCTGCTGCTCCCTCCTGCTTTTCACAGGGAACAGAAAGCAGAGGTTTAAATGGCTCATGAACCAATATGAACTGATTTGGTTTGTGAACTGGTGTATCAGTTCATGGTTCAGTTCGTGGTTTGGCTACGAACCATGAACCGAACCACAATAATGTGGTTTGTGCCCATCCCTTTTTTCTACTATTTCCCCCCTCAGTAGGGTGATTCCTCAGTAGGGTGATCCATTTGGTTAATTTACCTCCCAGTTATTTCAGCTCATCCTCATAGTTCCGCTATAGCTTTAATTTTTCATGCATTCAAAGGAATGTACAAGTTCAAATTAAATGGCTAGCATGAATGAGGTTTCTGCTGTAAATCGATATGTAGTAATTATTCCTATTCCTATGGTAATTTTTATTTTAATTTAGCAATCAAGGTAGACAGGCAAATATTTGTTAAAATATAACAGTAACTACAATAATATAATTATAAAGAATTAAGTCAAACTTAAAATGGATTATTAAAAGCTGCTTTTAGAACAAAGGATATACAATGCACCATAAAATCATCCATACTGAATTCTGGTGGGCCTCATCTGGTGGTGACTCAGTGGCCTCTCTACAAATTCTAGATGGCAGAAAATGAAGCAGAGTTCTGGCATGAGATCTTAGTAGGCAAGAAGGCTCAAAATAATTCTGCACAGCATTCTTGATGTCTTAGCATGTAGAAGTCTGGCCTTTTCCAAATAGTAAAAAAAAAAAAGCAATTAGACTGGATCCCATTCTAAAACTCCATGCCTGAAGGGGGAGTTGACATTCCATTGGAAGGGACCTTAAGGTTCATCTAGTCCCAACCCCCTGCACAATGCAGGAAATTCACAGCTACCTCTCCTCACTCTCCCAGTGACCCCTGCTTTATGCCCAGAGAAAGGCAAAAACCTCCAGGATCACCGGGGCAATCTGGCCAAGAAGAAAATTCCTTTCTCATCCCAAAGTGGCAATTGGCATTACCCCGGGGCGTGTAAGAAGGGGCCACGAGAGCTGAGCACTGGCTCATCCTTTTCCACCCTCCCATTCATGATCTGTCTAAATTCACAGAATCAGCATTGCTGTCAGATGGCCATCTGGCCTCTGCTTAAAAACCTCTAAAGAAGGAGAGCCCACTACCTCCCGAGAAAGCCTGTTCACTGAAGAACCACCCTAACTGTCAAGACGTTTTTCCTAATGTTTAGCCAAAAAATCTTTTGATTTAATTTTAATCCATTGATTCTGGCCCAACTCTAAAAAGTAGAGATCAACTCTACTTTTCGCCTTATGAAATCCACTTCCTATGAGGTTTAATACAAAATGAAAGCTTTCTCTGTCCTTGAGAAAAATGGATTTTCAATGGGCATTGACTAACACATTATGTCTGAATTCTTATTTAAATGTGTTGTTCAGGAAAAATTATTACGGGGCTTTTTTTTTGTTGCAACTCTGCCAATATCCATAACTTCTGTTATTATGACAGTCCATTTATGAAAAAGGGAAAAGCTCAAAGAAACTGCAACAGTAGACCAATAGAGTTATGCCCAATCTGCTTGGAATAAAAAATTATTTCATATATTTTTTAATTCCAGTCTTCTTCCAAGGAACCCACAGTGGTATACACAGTTCTCCAACCATCTCTTTGATCTTTGCAATAGCCCTGTGAAGTGCCTGGGCCAGGGTCACGCAGTGAGCTTCAAGGTAAGGTCTCCTCAATCTGAGTCTTCTCAGTTGCATTCTGACAAATGAGACCCAGCCTGACCAAATCCAGAATCTCTTATCATGTTATTTGCTCTTAGAACAAGACCCTATGTTTTACAGCAGCACTGTGCTTAGTATTCAGGTCCAGCCATTCATAGGGGTCTGTAGTACAGTGATATTGAAAAACCCACCCTGGATGACTGAAATCCTCGGCTGAAGGAGCTGGTTGAGTCAGGTAGGTGGTGTTTGAAACATTGGTGTGTGAGTGTGTGTGCATATGTGTGTTTGTGGCAGGAAACTGCTACCACTGATTTTTTAACCCAAACAATTGCCATATCACAAACTGAAAAGGTTCCCCCCACCAATTCTCTAGTTAATCAATATTCCAGTAGGGTACTTAATCCATTGGCACCACTTAGGGTATGGTACTGTAAGGATAAAGGTGACTCCTTAAACCTGTCACTGGCTATATATACAGCTATCTGTATAACTATTTGTAAAAGACATCTCAGTTGTTCAGTCATCAGTAGAAGCCCCTAAAATGCCTGTTTCCATTTACGTTATATACTGATCTTGACACAGACTTGCCTAAATAAACAGGATGTTTGACTTACCAGAACAGATATCATCATAGGATTGGTGTTTCATCAGTAAAATGAGACCCCTGACCACTTGCCGGGCTTAATTTTTATCAGGTCTTTATAGTAAGATTTACAACTGAGCTGAAATGGGAAGCATTTTTCACACACACGTGCGCGCTTGCACACACACACACACATTCAAACCTTCTACCTAAGAAGCAAAGTTCTTTTGATGGGGGCAGGGCTGCCAACAAAGATAAAAAACATTCACAGTTCAATAGGCCTTCCTGACCCCATTCAGAGTCAATAAGGGCAGGAAGCATTGCCTTCCTTTTGAATTGTCTTAATGGAGTAATGGAGCCCAATCTGACTGGTGTTTTAATACAGCCATGCTGGCAAGATGATCCCTGACTGAGTAGAATCACATTGCCAACAATATAATATTTGGAGACACAGACATTGCACTGAAAGGACAGTGAACAGGTGCAAAAAAAGCACAAAAAAGGCAGGAATTCACACACACACACACACACACACACACAAACACACCATCCTTCCTTTTACTGTAAAATGTTCCCTTCAGGAAAATTCAGCACAGGTTTAGTAAGGTTACTGGCTTCCTTTAGCAGGACATGAAGGCAAGTTCTATCCACTGTTCAATTAAGTCAAGATATTGACTGTGACAATGGAGTATTCAAAGTAGCTGCTTACAGCATCGAGGTTTATGGACTATATAAACCCACTTTTAGTGTAGACCATGATACCCAGCAAAGAAAATATTTCTTTAAAATTTGCTTTTGTGATGCAAGATTTTAGGTTTAGGAATACAAGGGATAGAATTCTAAATGATCTGCTGCTTATGTGAACAAGTGAGCAAACTTTAACAAATTTTCATGGGTGCCTTTTGCTATTTTTACAGCACATTTTAAAATAAATGAGAGATTAACGTAGAAAGAAGTACTTAAGATGCATGCTCAGTGACTATTTTTTCATAACGTTTTAATGGACTTGGAGTTGAGCTCCACTAAAATCTGGATTTATTAGAAACGTTTCATGCATTTCAATGGAGTTTTTCATCATGAATCAGGATATTTTACATTATTTCCATAGAGCTGACCCTCCGGTTCATTAGAAATGCTCCAATATAACCAATGGACCATTTCTAATGATCCCGGTTTTACAGCAAAGCCAAGGGTCAGCTGTACTGAAAACAATGGTACTAACCTCTTGGTTTATTAGGAAAATGCTTCTGTGTCTCAATGGAGCATCTCTAATCAATCATATAAATAAGTATCCTATACACATTTTTTAAAACAATTGGTTGGGATACTTCAGAGTCATAGCACACTTTGTAGGGCTTTGAAATTTTTCATCGATGTCCCATATCAAAACGTCAGATCCTTGAGGGTTTTGTTCTATTTTATTTATTTATTTTAGGGCTCATGCCTAGCATCTTCTCCTCCACACAGCATACAAGGACATTAGGTTGATTTCCCCTTCCATAGCTCTTACAAATCCTACCCCTATGTAGGGTTCAGAGGCTGCCATAGTTTTCTGTTGTACACCTGCTCCTGCTGCATATGGCTTATATCAGAGGTTTAAAAAGCCACAAGCTAGGACCAACAATTGTTTACACTTGTTACTCCAGGAAGTAGCATAACAGCTAGTCCAGGAATTCTCCGGCTGACATTTCCAGAGCTTTCAAACAAAGCTGTGGATTTGATCATTAATGGGTTGGGCTAATTCAGTACCATCTACCAGGAATGTTCTTGAAGCCACTTTTTGTGCAACTTTTTGTCCTCACTTTCCCCCCTCTTTCTGTACTAAGTTATATTTAGCTGTATATCAGTCAATGGTTTTAGAAAGATATAACTCTGCTTAATATAGCACTATACTAACCAGATCTGACAAAGTAGGCTCTAACCTATGAAAGCTAGTGGCATGTACCCACCACTCTGTTCTGCAAAGGCTGAGGCATTCCCCAGCCTAAAGAGCTTTCTGTGACAGAAACAATAAATCAGGGATGTCAAACATGAGGCCCGTGGGCCGAATCAGGCCCTCGGAGGGCCCCAATCTGGCACGCAAAGCCCTGGCTGTTTCCTAATTCCATTTGCAGTTCTTCTGCTGCTGCCATGTTACAGCTTGTGTTAAGTATGCAACTCAACAACGAAGTAAGTAACAAAGTGAATCAGCTTTATTGAGAACGAGAACTTCCAAAGATCACACAGCAATAGACGACACGACTCCACACACAAGACTCCACACACAGCATTGGAGCACAGCTCCTTTTTAAACTCTCCTGGGCTGGTGTAGCCACGCCCTCACATAGTTAAAGTCCAATCGTATTACAGAGATAACAACCAATAAACACAGTTCCCTCCAGCACAGTTCTCTTACATTTGATTGGTTACTGAACCTGCTTCAGCCAATGGTGTTGTTCCAGATTACAATCTGGCTGAGGTTTCAAGCTTAACATTACAAGTTAATGGCAAGACACAACAGCTTGCTTTACCAGTCTCTCTCAATTGCACAAGAGAGATTGATAGGCAACGTTCTCCTGTGCAGTTGAGAGAGTCTGGTAAAGAACTTGCTGAGGCTCCTCCCAGGGGGAATGAGGGAACAGCCAGAACTCACTTCCTGGCCAGGCTGCAGGAGACAAAGGGCAGCCTTTCTTCCCTTCCAGTGGCTGAGGCTCTTCCCCAAAGGGAAGGTGGGAACATAGGAGAGCTTGCTTTGCTGGGCTGCCTCAATCGCATGGGAGAAGTACCAAGCATCTTTAAGACCAACAAAGTTTTGTTCAAGGTATGAGCTTTTGTGTGTCTTGCTACAGTGTGTGTGTGTTTTGTTTGACCCTTTATGCCAGGGCTCTCCTGGGTGCAGCTGGGTTCCCTCCCCCTTTTCACTGTATTCATGCCCTCATGATTCAGTCTTTCTCAGTAAGAAAGCAATGTGAGCTATTTTAGAAAATGAATAACAACAAGCCAGTGAGGTTGATTAGGCTGAGAGTGTGTGTTCAGATCAAGTTCAAGTAGGAAGTTGTAATTATTTCTCTGGGGGAAAGTATAGTTTTGTAGACAAACACATGGCCCTTAGTCTGTGTTAGGATGTGTTATGTATTGTACATACATACAGTAATGTCTGAATTTCAACCAGGACTCCCTGAGGGCTGGTATCGTAAATTGCGCGTTCTGATTGGCTACTTTGCGCAGTAGACCAATCAGAACCTAGGAAAGGTTGTGGAGGGAACAACAATAATTGGCCTTTATGTGAGAGTTATGATTATTTATTAACCCACTAGGGGACGTGGTTATACAAGCCTGGAAAGTTAAAAAGACAGCTCCCTGCTCTGTTTGTTGTCGTTATTTGTCATGTTCTAATAAAGCTGAAATCACTTGTTAAGAGCTGACTGAAATCTTATACTTAACAGGATGCCTTCTCATGTTCTTGACCAGCACATAAAGCAACATGTACAAAAGGTTGCAATGCCCAGCCATTTCATGTTTTCCCATGGGTCCTAGGCTGGGAACACTAAGCATGAGATTTCTGTAATAAATGTCAATAAATCAAAAGTAGGTTTGCAGCTTACAGATGCACAGCATACTCAACATTGCTGCAGCACAGACATTTTGATGCGATATTTCAGAGCAGAGGTGTCAGTTATCAGAGACTGTTAAATAGACAAAATATTGCAAGAATGCTAGTGTTTTAAGCATGTTTTATTTGAAGTTTAAAAAATCTTTAATTGTGTTTGTCTGTCCCCTTTATAAAGTTTATATCTCTGCTACTTGGCATTACATTTTATGACACACACAGCCTGGCCCGGCTCATTTATGTCAGATCCGGCCCTCATAACAAATGAGTTCGACACCCCTGCCATAAACCTTACTAGGGCTCAAGTGCCACCTAGAGTATCTGGGATCTTGGACACCTTGGGTTTACATTAGAATAATCCATTCATTTCCATTCCACATTAGACCATCCTGCTAGACTTAAACCTTTCTGTACAAAGGACAATATGGTTTGGGTCAGACAGCATTTTGGTCATGGAAGTTTAGGGCTATTGCCAGATGGCTGAGGGGATAGAACCATCATTTTATAAGCCTCTCATTGGTAATAATAGCCTCTGACGTCAGAGATGGAGCTTTGCCTGGCATAAACTAAATCAATTTATCACTCTTAGAGAGAGGAGACTGGCTTGTCCAGTTCCATCAACCATAAATACCTTGACTGCAGTCTTCAGCAGAAATGGGTTCACTGGAGGTAGGAGTTCTCCAACATCTTGTTACTGCAAGGAGTTCTGTACATGCTCTGAAGAACCTAGCCTAGATAACGTGTACTTTGCTGAGTTAGTTCAACTGTATTGCTTTTTATTTTGGATTTTTTTTGTGCTGTGTTCTTTTATGTCTTCCCCGTATTTTGCTTTGCCCCCTTTCCACCCCTTTTTGATCCCAACCACCCTTTTCCTCCCCCCCCTTTCTTTTCTCGCAAACTTTTAAAATAAAGATTTTTGTTTGGCTTCACTTAGAACAATCTATTTCTTTGAGCTATTTCGCTGAATCTCTTTTCTACATGCTATATAATATGGTGCCACATAGTTTGTTACAGGGGTCATTTAATAGAAAAAGAGCTGCAGGAGCTCATTAGCATAACTTATTAGCATATGCCACACCCCCTGACATCACCGGAAGTGTGCACCAGCCCCTCTGACTGGCAGAAGCACCTGGGATCCATTCTTTCCCCCCTCTCCCTTCCCTTCACCTCCAAGTCGGGTGAAGGAAAAGGAGAGGGGGAGGATCTCAGGCGCTTCTGCCTGACAGAGGGGCTGGCATGCCCACAGCCAGCCTGGGTGAATTATAGAATCATAGACTCATAGAGTGGGAAGGGACCTATAGGGTCATATAGTCCAACCCCCTGCACAGTGCAGGAAATTCACCAATACCCCCCCACAGCCCAGTGACCCCTGTTCCACGCCCAGAATATGATTAAAAAAACCCTCCAGGATCACTGGGAGCCAAACTGGCCTGGAGAAAAATTGCTTCCTGGCCCCAAAGTGACGATCACCATTTCCCTGGGCGTGTAAGAAAGGGCCACAAGAAGTAAGCACTGATGCAACCCTTCCTGCTCTACCTCTCGTGATTTGCCTAAGTTCACACAATCACATTATGATCCTTTTAAAGTTGAAAGCATGATATAAATGCAAAGGGCTATGTAAGATTATCTGTCAGACACTAGACCAGGACGCATCTCACTTCTGGCAATCACTTGGAGAGACCCTATTACTCAGCTTCCATTGCCCCCCCCACACCCCACACTGGAATAAGAACATAATATCAGGCCATACCACATTGCAATAAAGCCCCTACAACTGTATACAGAAATACTGAGCTTCCCTACCATTTGCCACAACTAGCCCACCACACAACCAGGATCAAGACTCCTAAGTGGACCAACAGACAGGCATACACTCGTTTGAGAAACTGAGTATTACATTACAACACCTCTGGAACATTACAGATCAGTAGAGGCAGCACTGCACAGTGGTCAGAGTTGCAGATTGATGTGGGGAGACCCAGGTTTGTATTCTCACTCTGCTGGCTGAGTGACCCCGGGCCAAATCTCCCCTTCTCTACCTAACCTACCCCACAGGGTTGTTGTGAGGGTAACACACACACAATTTTTAAAAAGGTGTTCAAAAGTTGGAACTATTGGAAGGGGAAGGACTTGCCTGGGGCACCACTGGATCTAGGGCTGGTCCTGCATACATGCAGCTGGGATGAATCTGAATTAGCGTTACAGAGTGCTCAGGGGTAAAATCTGTAGGGGCTTGCTACATGTCCCCACCCCCTGGCCTCCTCTCAATTCGGGCCCCTTTCAGGCTGCTGCGGGCCGAATCATATTCTCTGATCTGATTCGGCTTCCCGCAGTTTGCCCCCCCGCGGTTGCTCAACTGATGGCTGGTGGGAGCAGGGGGCAGGGCTTATGTGCCCGCCCCCCGGGCTCCTGACTGGCGGAGCGGTGCTCTGGTGCATTCCAGCAGGAACCGAGGCCTGGTTTGTTATAAGGCATTTTCTAGGGTTACTATTGTTGGCATAGTTTAAACATGCAGAAGAATGGAGTACTAACTGTTTGAAGAGAATGTTTTGATGGTTGCTGGGCCAAGATTGGCAACAATAGTTCCCCAGGAGCCCCATCGTAAATGCACCAAACAATTCCTAAAGATTTTCCAAAACACTACTCTGTTGATAAATTGCAGCACTTTGAATTAGCACCAAAGCTTTAAGATCTCTCCAGCTGTCCCCTGGAGACTGGCAACAGCTTGTCTGGAGTGTGGGCAGTATGGCATTGTATCTGTCTGAGGTCCTCCTCTTCCTCCTCCTCCTCAGACCCCACCCTCAGCAGGCTTCATCCCTAAAATA
>NW_015163157.1:113171-176568 GCF_001447785.1 Gekko japonicus
CACAGCCTCTGCCTAGGGAAAGGGCAGCTGACATCATTCTCCTCTCCCCTATGAGGTATGTTATGCAACTGAAAATTCCAACTGCCTTGCGGGTGGGGGGGAGTTTGAGGTGTGGAATGGAGTGAAGTCCAATCAGCTTCCACATGCAAATGACCTTGGAACGCTGGGCGGGACTGCACAAAGCAGCCAGTCAACCCAGCCAGTGTCTTCTGAGTGGCAGTTCTTCCGGCCTAACACTAAAGGGGCCAAATTTAGAACGTTGCGAAATAGAATGTTGCTATTCAATTATTATAAGGGAGAGATAGGATTGCCAGGCCTGGGTTGGAAAATACCTGGAGACTTTGGGGGTGGATTCAGAAGAAGGAGGGGTTTGGAGAGGGGAGGGGCCTCATCATGGTACAATACCATAGAGTCCACCCTTTCAAAGCAGCCATTTTCTCCAGGGGAACTGCTCTTTGTTAGCTGGAGATTAGTTGTAAAAGCAGATCTCCAGGCCCCACCTGGAGGCTGGCAACCCTATATATAGACCTTGTATATTCCAACAACTACTCTATCAGTTTGTTATCATTCTAATACTCTGTTAGAAGGATACCTTCTCAGCAGGTCAGTCTAGATGTTCTCAGGAGGTCCCTGAGTGATGGTGGCTGGTTACCAGAGAAGTTTCCAGGGAGTTTCCTAGCAAGAAAGTCACCTCCCCCCTTCCTTCCATAACACTTTCCTGCAACAGAAGTGGATCTTCTGCCAGGGGAAGAGCCACTTAAAGCTGGAGGAAGGCTCCCTAGGCTGGTGGAAGACGTCAGACTTTGTTGACTGGAATAGTAAGGTTCATATCTAAGCAGCACAAGAAATAGTGGTTGGGTTAAAGACTGCCTTCTGCTGAGAATCTTTATCCAATGGAGAAAGCTTGTCTTTCAACAGAAGACATACTCAGTGGAACGGGCTCATGATGATTTATAATTCAGAGTTCCTTACGACAGAAATGTTTGGTGACCTGACTCTTTGGTCAAAAAATGCTGCTAAGGATTGAGGATTGGTTTGAAAATAACTGTATCTCTTCATATGAAGAGGTAGTTGGGAAAGTGGAGGGGCACTGTTTACCTTTGTTCTAGCACTTTCAGCTTAGAACCATTGCTGAAGGAATACAGAATAGAAACTTACTGAATAGGAATAAGATTGAATTTGAATTGTTAACAGTCTATAAAGGACATACAGCAAATTATATAGACAACCAGGAGGCTCTGCTGAGAAGAACAAAGCTTCCAAAGGGGTACATATGCTGAAGACAACTTTTTCCTACTGCTTTTCTCAATAAAAGTGAATCAGTCAGCTGAAGTGATGGTAACATTTTGTCCATTCTTATAATTTCAATAAAGGCTCATAAAATACACATGCAGCTCTATCATCAGTTCTGGCCTAAGCCCATCATGGACTGATTAAAAGATCAGCATCAGTCATAAATTTCATATTGAAGCACTCCACATAGCTTTGCCTCCATTCTGCCCTTTTACAATAGCTTCTGGTGTAGGAAAGTCTCTATTGTATCTTGGCAATCATACATCACCTTGCAATAGGAGTGCAAAGTGGCTGAAGGATTATATATAAAGAAGCAACTTGATTTCACTATGGCAGTTTGTGCTCTAAGTAGAACTTTGTTCTACCTACTCCCTTATCCTCTAACTGGTAAAGATTCTTCTGAAGGATACTGAGCATGTGGGAAACCTGCTTGTTCTACATGGTTACGGTTACGGTAAAGACAGCAGTGTGAGTGTAAGGCCTTTTCTATGCTAGAGGTGCCCGCAAAAGCACCGAGAGGCTGCCACCCCGCTATGAGCTACCACAGTTAATCATGTCAACCCATGCTGCTGCTGAGTTCTGTGTTTAGGGCCTCTGGCTGTCAAAGGCAGGATTTCATCTTGTGGTCCCTCCGGCAATCTAGAAAACCTAAAATGTTCATTTATGTTGCCTATTGTCTGACCACATCTGTGTGTGCTTTAAAAGTTTTCAGAGCTGACCTTCAAGGACACAGAGACACATAAATCTCCAGCCTCTCGTGCCATTTCATTAAGTTCATAATTTTTGGTCACTAGAAATTAATGTAATTGTAGGTTTTGCTGTTTGCATATATTTTGAAAGCAGCTAATAGAAGCGCTAAATGAAAGAATATAATAGATAACTTTAATTAATGCTCAAGCACTAGAATATTGTTAGTTGTGAAATGCTGATCCATATATAAGTCATTGACAGTGCACACAGAAATGTTTAATTTAATTGTTTTAAGTGTACTATGTATTTTTTTAAATGCTTTTAAATGTCTCTAATGTTTTAATGTTTGCCAGTTTGGGAACCCTGAACTGAGTGGAAAGGTAGCATAGAAATGTTGTGCTTAGTTTACAACCAAGTGGTGCATTCAGTAATAAGCCTTCTAGAAAACCAGTCAGGATACTTTGGAAGGTAACCAGAGTCTCTCTGTCTCTGTTTGCATACACAGTCCAATGGACAACATTAGGTACACTCCAAAGGTGTACCTTTTTTCACTGACACACTGGTGTCATATCACAAACTACCTTTAAAATGCTTTTACATTTTAAAACAAGGTTGCAACATAGTATTGAGGACTTCTTATTGAGAAACACATGCCTAGCTGCATCTTGATTATACAGAATGAGTTGTACATTTCTTTAGATCATGACATTATATGCCGGGTTCTGATTTGTTTTGTTTGTAGAAAGACTTCATTAAGAAAAAAAGCCATCAGTGCACACATTATTATTAACATTATTATTAACAAGATTTCAGAGAAGTCAATAGAAAAAGAAATCAGTATTAGTACCTTACAAGAATACCCAATATAAAATTGTTTTGCATATATACAGCAAACTTATTTTGCTACTGAGGGGAGCTTCAAAAGCAATTTATAATCTAATGCTACTGTTGAAAGGTTAGTCTCAGGTGGGTAGCCTTGTAGTAGCAGACCAAAATTTGAGTCCTTGCAGACCAACAAAATCATCCTGGCTTTTGTGAGTCAAAGCCTCACCACTGGACCTCCTGATGGCACCTGGTATTTTTTGCACTGTGTGACAGAGTGTTGGACTGGATGGGCCATTGGCCTGATCCAACATTGGCTTCTCTTATGTTCTTAAAGCTCACTGTGGACGAGCTTTGTTCTGCTTAAAAGTTCAGCATTCTACTAAGCATACCCTAGTCTGACTGCTTAAACTGGTGGTAGGGTTGCCAGGTGGGGGGTGAGAGGCACGAGGGAGCCTTCTGGGAGTGGGGCGGGGCTCTGCCCCCAAATTGTGATGTTGCACAGCAACATGCCCCAAACAATCACTTCACGCCATCATGTTGGGGACGTCGCATGGTGACGCTCTGATGTGAGGGCAAAACTCTATGATAAAATCAAGGTCAAACCGTGGAGTTTTGCCCTCAAACCAGAGTGTTGCTGTGTGATGTCCAACATGATGACGTCACTTCCGCATGACATCATCACATCAGGGACATCAACTTGCAACTTGGCTGTTTGATGGTGGGGTTTTCCTTGCCAACCAACTGGCTGGTGGTAGGTTGAAGCCCCCCCAAATGGGGGATTCCCCATCCCCACCTGGAGAATGGTAACCCTAACTGGTGCTGCACCAGGAAACTTTCTGATGCATTGTGGCCTAAAAAACAACTAAAAACCATGGGACCTGTGTCCACATTTATTTATTTATTTACCCCATTTATACCCTGCCTTTCGCCCCAATGGGCTCCCAAAGTGGCTTATATAATTCTTCCCTCCTCCATTTTATCCTCACAACAATCTTGTAAGGTTAGACAGAGATTATGTGATTGACCCAAGGTTAGGTTACCCAGCAAGCTTCCATGGCAATGTGCGGATATGATGGCAATATGCAGTCTCCCAGATCCTAGTCTGTTGCTTAATCACTACACCATACTGGCATTCTAATTATTTGACTACCACTAATGAAAGATAGCTTTGAGGCCTAAAGCAGGGTTTGGATACAGAGTGTGGACTGAGCAAAGAGACAGAAATACTAGAGTAATACATGTCTCTTAGTTTCCAGTCTGATGTGGGAGTTCCACCAATCTCTGCCTTATCTGTGTTCTGAATGGGCCTGACTGTGATCACTTGGTGGGCAGGGTAGCTCAAAATGGTGTGTGGGACTGACCATGATTGGTGATACACCTTGTAAACTTGGCAGTGCACTGGCATCACTATTGGTGGCCCTATTGATGCCTACGCTAGGAATACTTAGGCTACAATTCCAAGCACACTGTCTTGAAGTGAGCTCAATGGGACTTCTGAGTAAACATGCTTAGGATTCTTAAAGGTTCAATATGTATGTATGTATGTATTAAAGGTATTGGCAGGAGATGATCCATGGGGTCGCGAAGAGTCGGACTCGACTGTGCGACTGAACAACAAATTAAAGGTTTCCCTTGCTCGAAAGCTAGTTGAATCTGACTCTAGGGGGTGGTACTAATCTCTGTTTCCAAGCCGAAGAGCCAGCACTGTCCGAAGATGTTTCCGTGGTCATGTGGCCAGCATGACTAAACACAGAGGTGCAAGAAACGCTGTTACCTTCTCACCGAACGGTACCTATTTATCTTCTTGCAATTTCTTGCTTTCAAACTGCTGGGTTGGCAGGAGCTGGGGCCAGAGACGGGAGCTTCACTCCATCACCTGACACTAGGGTCTCGAACTGCCGAGCTACAGACCTTCTACATTTTAACCTACACTTGCCCAAAACCTCTTCCAATCCTGGCTATTACCTTAATAGCTTTTAATCATATTCATACAAGATACTGTTATATAAAGGTAATATTTATGTTCTTGCATACGTATGTATATGTATCCATTTTATTTTTGTGAATGTTTCAGCCAATGGGAAATGAAACATCTTTACAGCAGTGTTATCTGCCTTTAGGTATCATAATTTTGTTTACAATATCACAATAGTATATTTCCTAGAAAAATTGTTTTACTTCATTATTACACATAGGCTTTCCCAACCATGTTAATTGTTTCTTCATCAAAATCACTGATGATAACTCTTCCCTGTATTGTCATGTTGTCTATAAATATTTAGTAACTGGCTTGCATTTGCCTGCGCTGGTCTGCATTAGAGATGAAAAGGTAGCATCTGCTGAAATTGAAAGTGGCCACATTTTTGCTATTACTTAATTAAATGCCAAAATTTATCTACATTAACAACAAAGTGGTAAAATTTATTGATCAATTCACATGATATAAGTTGACAAATGGCCCAAGCAATTTCCATAATTTTTGACACGTGTTAAAATTTGTAATGGAAAAAAGAGAGGGAGAGGGAGCACTATATTAGCATTCAACGGGGAATGAAAACGATGTTTTGTAATGGAAGCTAATGCCCTGCAGCAGTGTACTTTGTTTTCTGTGCCCTGTCCAGGCTCAGACTGTTTGAGCTGTGTACAGATGGGTCTCTGACAGTCCTACAGCTGTTCTCCTAATTGTCCATTAAGTGTTCTATTGATTCCCTGATTCAAAGTACATGTCTTTCAGCTCAACCTATCGTGTGAAGTGGCAGGCACATTCCTTGTAGAATGACAGAGCTGCCTGAAACCTAAAAATGTGGGCTGCCACTTTCAATTGAGCATCCTGCTTTCAAAGGAAAAGGCTTGGTTAAAGGAGCTTTGTAATAGCTGGATGGGTTTGAGTATCCAAACTTTGGGCATCAATCAATTAAAGCAGCCTTAAGCAAGAGGAGCTTTAATTCCTTGTACAGCGTGTGTAACTGGAGCTTGGCGGTTAAAAGCATTGTGGGCAAGCATGTTGCCATTCTACTGATAATGAGTTACTAGATTTATTTAACCACATGCAGATCTTTCCCAAGTCTTCCTGACATGAGCCATCACAGTTTTCTTATTTAACTTGCAAGTGGGTTCTTAGTTTTTTCTCTTTTTTATACACAAGCTAGATCACTGCTGATTCCAGATTATGTCACTCAGACAGGTATTTATAATCATCTGCCTTTAATCTAAAGAAGTAAGACATAAGATGTGTATTTTTTGGAAGAACGATAAATCTTCAAAGAAGCAAGCAGGCCCTGGTAGAATGTAAAAGTTATTTCGTTTTCCACAAAAGGATTTTATTAATCTAAAATTTCCACTCCATTGCCATGATTTAGTTTTCACACAACATCTCATTTTTTTGCAATTGTATAAGGCCCGTATCTCAAGCAATGACATGATAGCTTTAAAGCTGAAGCAAATGCATCACTGAATCACAGAAGGAGAGAAAACATGCATTAAAAGTCTTTTTAAATATGGAGGTTGGGATCGCTTAAAATAATTTTGTCACTAATATTAGTTTTAGTAGCCACTCTCTTGATTTCTAATCAGCTGATTTAATATTTCAGTAAAATTTCATCTCTTAAGCTCTTTATGTAACAGTTAATACATGGTGACAATTGCTTGGATCCAACAGAGCATTTCATGGGTAGAAGATTTCTGTCTGCGGAGTGGGACATTTTTGCCTCCCTTTTCTTTTGTATCCCCAAATACCCCTGGAGTGCTGCCCTTGGGGGGGTCCCCTGCAATGCTCCCTCTAAGCTGTGGAGTCTCGTGAGCAAAAATCCTACTTTGTGAGCTACTGGCATTAAAGCTGTGAGCCAGAAATTTGGCTGCTGCATAAATTAGTTTGCTCTGGAGCCATCCTTCCTGAGCGAAGACAAAAATGTGTGAGCTGGAGGCTAAAAAACTGTGAGCTAGCTCACATTAACTCAGCTTAAAGGGAACATTGGTCCCCTGTCCCCTCAGGAGCAGCATTTCAAGGCTCATTTCCATCTGCAGCCGGAAGGGGAAGGTGAGAAAGTTGCACTCGTCAGGCAGAAATCCTTCTGCCCACAGAGATGCTCCTTGGATCCAAGCCAATCTTTATAGGATCTCATTTATGATATATCAATTTATATTTATCTGTGTTGATTGCATAGTGCTTCAGGAATGTAGTACTTAAACTGGGAATCAGAACTTTTCAGGAGAGCTGTTTTGGTTCTGCAATATTTTTTAATTTCTGTGATTATGGGAAAAATCATTACCCATGGGCCTTAAGAATATAAAGGCCATCTGTAGGGGGCCCAGAAAGAAAGTAATGGCAGAAACATAGACATCCGAAAATAGCTACAATGCAAAAACTGAAATACACAATGAAAAAAGCAAATTACATTATTTTAGTTTTTGCATTGTAGCTATCCTTGAATGTCTATGTTTCTGCCATTTACCACTTCCATTTTCCGTCTGCCCCTGACAGATAGTAAAAGTTCACTGTGATCCACAATTTAAATCAAAAACTTCAAAGTTAAATGAGAATTCTGTTGCTGATTTATAGAAACTTTTTCAAATACTAGCTTTGCCTCAGAACATTAAATGTTAAGTGTTTGGTGTAGTGGTTAAGTGCGTGGACTCTAATCTGGGAGAACTGGGTTTGATTCCCCGCTCCTCCACTTACATCTGCTAGATTTATTTATTTATTTATTTATTTATTATTTTGATATATACCCCACCATCCCCGCAAGTGGGTTCAGGGCGGCTTACAGCGTTGGTACCCTGTACCATAAAAACCATGTACAAAATTTTAACAGCATTAAGCATTAAAAACAATCCAACAATTAACAATTAAAGTGCTAGTGATGGTACACTTTTGATGGTAATCTCTAAATGATTCAGATGGCGTACTAACAATTATCATCGGCATCGGTGATCTTCAGCTTGGTGGGATGAGATGACCTTGGGCAAACCATAGTTCTGTCAGAGCTGTTCTTGAAAGAGAAGTCCTTGAAAGAGCAGTCCTTGAAAGAGCTCTCTCAGCCCCACGTACCTTACAGGGTGTCTGTTGTGGGGAGGGGAAGGAAAAGGAGTTTGTAAGCCACTCTGAGACTCCGAGTAAGGAGTTTGTAAGCTGCTCTGAGATTCTGAGTGAATCCAATCTCTTCTCTTCTTCTTCTAAATATAATTAAAGTTTCCATAAATAAAAATAGTTTAAAGCCATTTGCATCAATGTAGATCTCTGCATGTACTTCCATGTGTGTACAGACCTCTTGAATATTTGGAGTCACTTAATACAGAGTCAGACCATTGGCCCATCTAATTCTTTTCCGGGTGATAAGTGCTCTCCATATTTTAAAACAAAAATCTCTTCCAGCCCTGCAAGTTAGGGTTTTAACTGAGGATGACCTTTAGGGTTTATTGCACACAGCCCACTCCAACATTTCAAAAGAATATGTGTGCACATGTGCTACATCCAATGAAGTGACTTGAAAGGAATTGTAGCTGGAGAAGCTCCATGAACATACGGACACCCACACCCACAAAACATTGCAGAGTAAGGGTGAGTATCTGAACAATTTAAAAAAACCTTGAAATAAAATAAATTCCTGGTGGATACATAACAAGACATATTCTTAATCTATAATTGTATGGACTTTGTCTACTAGCAGATAAGTGGGTGGATCCATTCCAAAGAGCCCTAATAAGAAGGGAAATCCATGCTGGTGCTGGTCCCTAAACATTTTCTCAATAAACTGCACATTTACAGAAAGCTGTCAGTTCTCATGATCCTGCTGGAGTATGACGTTGCACAAGCTCTTGTGCAAGCAAAACAATATAATTGGATCCAGTTTAATGTTTAAGCCTTCCGCAACAGGTATAGATTAATCTTTTTATGATACACTAGCCTGATCTGGTCTGGCGTGATCTGGTCCATGGGGTCGCGAAGAGTCGGACTCGACTGTGCGACTGAACAACAACAGCCTGATACCCGTGCTTCACTATGGTATTTAAGTTTCGTAAATCCAGTTATAATACCGATGATGTAAAGTTTGAAATGTGACATTTGTTGTAGGAATTCTAATGGAGAAGACTGTAGTGTAAGAAATGAAGTGAGACATACATACTAAAGGACCTTTTTCTAGACCACATTGGAGGTTCTGCCCTCAAGTGCTAGGATCACCAAGCTGCTTGATGAGCTCACTATGGAGCAGGCAACATAGAACTGTCCATTAAAGAAGCAATCATCTGTTACGTCAACTCCTGCCACCTTCCACAAAAGTGATGGCCTCTCTACTTGTGTTCCTGGATTGTTTTGCTCATATGGAGACTGTTGTTTTGAGCACCTCAGGGTGATCTTGCTGGTACTTGGCCTACAAAGCTCAGTGCACTGCAGGAATACTATGTGCAAATGTCTTTGCCGCATTCCTAAGTTGCCTCTTCCTTGTAGCGTTGGTGTATCTGGCTCGACGTTTGCCAGGAGCTTTCTTGGGGGCAGGAAGAGGTGAGAGGTGTGAGGGGGAGTTGGTGTGAGGGAGTGGTGATGTGGTGGACATTTCTTCAGGTTCATGAGGGAGGCACACATCGAAATGGCTCCTAGAAATGTCCTTTATTATCTCTCCGTAAACATTCATACCATAGCCCTGCTCCTACACCTGACAGACACCAGCCTGTCTGGTGTTGGGGTGCGTGTGTGTTGTATTTAAAGGCATCAGGCAACTGTCTGCAGTCTCTTCTAACTGTGTTTTTACGTCAGAACATTGAGATCCACAGCTGAGCAATCAGAGGGAGGGAGGTTCAAGTAGGCAGGTTCTATCTCAGAACTCTGAACTACACAATTGACCAATTGGGGGCGGACAAGGAGGCAGCAGCGTGGCAGGCACATGGGAAACAATGGGGGAACACATTTTGCCCCCCTTTTACCCCCTTAGGGGTCATGTTTCTCAGAAATCTCTTCATGGGGGGGTTAATGTCATGGTAGGAATATTTTGGGTTTCTTGGTGCAGGGGTTTGGTCTGGGCATTGAATTTGGGGGGAGGGCATCCCCCCCCTTTCTTTCTTTCTTTCTTTTTTTACAAAAATGTGTCTCATTTATGTTACATATTAGAACTGGGACATACCTACATATTCAAAACACCATCCGAGCAATCAGATATTAAGCAAGTTCATATGAACCAGTTTTCTAGAACCCACATTGTGAACCTAATAAAGGAACCCAGTTTTCTACAAATTTGGGGTACATTTCCATTGTGGGTGGGAGTGTGGCTAAGCTGGGTCAGCACACTGCTAAGGTGATCCTGCTGAGGCGGCGTCCCTGATGGATTAAAAATACCCTGGTCCTGCTCCTACACCTGACAGACACCCACCTGTCTGGTGTTGGGGGGGATTGTATTTATAGGCATCAGGGAGGCTGGGCCAGCAGCAGGGCTAAGGCAATCCTTCTGAGCAAACCTCCCCGGTGGCTGTAAGCATCTCACCTCCTCTTCTACACCTGACAGGCAGCTGTCTGTCTAGTGTCAGAGGGGGAGGGGGAAAGAAAAGAGTATTAGAAGCCACTGTGGAGGCAGGGCTGGCAGGATCACTAAGCCATTACTGCTGGGGTGGGCTCCCTCATGGCTTTAAGCACCCTGCAACTGCTGCTGCACATGACAGACAACTGCCTGTTAGGTGTAGGAGGAGGGGGGGAGTGTGTTGGAAGCCATCAGAGAGGCTGGGCCAGCAGCTTTGCTTCTCCTCACAGGTGGTTGGCCACTCCTGATTTCCTCAACTGTCATTAGCTTTCTGCAGTCCCCTGTAACTGTTTTTTTAACCTCAGAACACTGAGCTCTGCAGCTGACCAATCAGAGGGTGTGTGCGTGCAAGGAGGCAGCAGCCTGGGAGCCACATAGGAATCAATGGGGGAAGCACATTTTATGCCCTTTTACCCCCTTAGGTGTCGGATTTCTAAAAATCCATTCTTAGTGAGCATCTACGACATGGTAGGAGCAGTCTCCCAGAATTTGGTGTTTCTAGGTCCAGTGGTTTGTCCTGGGCGTTGATTTTATGGTGATGGGACTTTGTTTTACACACACACACACACACACACACACACACACACACACACACACACACAGAATAAGGCCTATTGTGGAAATAAATACAACGAGCTCTAGAAAGAGGCTCTGGGCGGGTGCCCTGACCTTGGGCATTCAGCATCAATTTGCTGTGGTGACCTTAGCAGGGTATAATGACACAGAGCCCACCATTTTCTCCAGGGGAGCTGATCTCTGCCACCTGAAGAGCAGCTGTAATTCTGAGTGATCTCCAGCCCTCACCTGGAGATTGTCAACAATGGTTCCCCAGAGGCATTGTGCCTGTCTGAGGTCCCACCCCTCCTCAAACTCCACCCCTCAAGTCTCCACGAATTTCCCAGCCTGGAGTTGGCAACCCTATTTCCTTCCCATTCAACCAATAACCTACCTTTATCTGCCCTTCTGACTTAAGCTCTCCATCTCCTTTCCCTCCTTGCAGCTTTTACCCTGGAAAAGCACAATCTTTTGATCTGCACAGCAACCTTGTGAGGTAGGTTAATCTGAAAGTCTGTGACTGGTTTGCAATCACCTACTCAGTTTCTACAGCAAGAACTTGGGTCTGGGAGACCCTGCTCTGAAGTGCTAACTGCTATGTCACATTACCCTGCTACCTCAGCAGGGTATAATAACACAGAGTCCATCATTTTCTCCAAGGGAACTGATCTCTGCCATCAGGAGAGTAGTTATAATTCTGAGTGATCTCCAGCCCTCTCTGCAACTGCTGCTGCACCTGACAGGTGTGTGTGGGGGAGCATGTTTTAAGCCATAGGGAGACTGGGCCAGCAGCTTTGCTTCACCTCATAGGCAGTTGGCCACTCTTGATTTCCTCAACTGTCATTAGCTCTCTGTAGTCCCTTGTAACTGTTTTCTTTTACCTCAGAACACTGGGCTCTGCAGCTGACCAATCAGAGAGTGGGGGATGCAAGGAGGCAGCAGCCTGGCAGCCACATAGGAATCAATGGGGGAGCACATTTTACCCCTTTTGACCCACTTAGGGGTTGAATTTCTAAAAATCCCATCTTAGTGAGCATCTACGTCACGGTAGGAGTGCTCTCCCCAAATTTCGTGTTTCTAGGTCCAGCGGTTTGTCCTGGGCATAATTTTACGGTGAGGGGACTTTCTTTTATATATATAGAAGATGTGGATACCTTTGGATCAAACTCTAGCATTATGGCCTAATTTAGTTTGTAGCTTTCACAGCTTCACATACATTCTCAATTTAGGATTTTGGAGCGATTATACATGGGTCAGAGATACCAATGTCTTTGGATATCAAGGATAGTTCCTGTACTCATAAATGTAATATATAAATATATTTATAGACTTATAAAGTCTGTTTAGTCTGATAATGGAATATACACTGATTTATGCAAAATATTTTGTAAATCTACTCAGAAAACTAGCACTTTTAATACACTGTTAGGAGAGGTTACATACAAGGCATTTTAGAAGCTCTTAGATTTTTATCTTGTCGAATGAACTTCAGCTACACTAAATTTTAAGTAAATTTGTGATGACTGAGCAATATACATTGGTTGAGCTGAAATCCAATAACCCACAGGACAAATTAATTTTCAACAAAAAGGGCAGAAACCTCAAGTGCCACAAGTCTATGGAATCTCCGACTCTCTCTCTGGAGCCATTTTTGCAAATCACTACTGCTATTCATAATCTAAATCAGTCTCCTTTAGCAGCAGAAAGATCTTTTTTCATGACAAAACAGAAGATGACATTCATTAGTGCCTAACATGCATAAGCTACCTGAAATTTATTGGTGCTTTTCGACTTATCTGGATAAGGATTCCTTTGTCTACTGCAATAGGCAAATTCCAGGCACAGAACTCAACAATATAAATTGTCCTCAACCCCCCCCCCCCCCCGGGGGTTCGCGCCCCTTTATTCAGGAAATAAAGCTGGTGGTTAAAGTGCCAATATTTCCAGTATGCATGTTTCAATTGTTCTTAGTGAACACGTGTGAGAGTAGGCAGAACAGTAAGCAGATAAACAGAAAGAAGTCTACTATTTCCTATAAGGAGTTCTAGTTTTAAATGTAGTTTTGAATTTCTGTTTTTGTTTCTTGTAAAATTATTAGTACTGCTGTTTGGGATACATTACAAACAAATTACATTATGTCAGAATATGTGTGAATGGAATGAAGAATGTTTGTCATTACTCTCCTGAAAAGTTTTTCTTTAATATTTTAGGAATGACACACTATATGAAGCATAGACATGTGTGTGTGTTGGCAAAAGAACTACCCTCTTTCACTCATGACCCTTCTTCTTTATAAAACTAGGGAAATTAGAGTCATTTGGATTCATTCAGTGACAGTTGTATGTGATGGGCCTGCACTGCCCATCCTTGTAAACCTCCTGAACTTCAGTGTGGGAAAAGAGGGTGGTTTACTGTACCCAGTCTCTTCCTCTGGTTCTCTCTATTTCTCTCTCAGTGCTTTATCAGGAGCCACTTATTTGTTTATTTATTATTTCTTTATTGGGATTTTTACCACGCCCTCCCAGCAAAGCGGGCTCAGGGCGGCTTACAAGGGGCAACACCCATATAAAACATGGTAAAAACAATAAAAACATTAATAACATTTAATCACAACAACAATAATACTCAGTTGAACGCAAGATGGTCCCCGGATGTATGCCATGATGGTAAACAGACAATTCTCCGGAGATGACGTTGACCTATAGCCAATCCCAAGCAAGTAAGTCCGGTGGTATCAGTCACGCAAAAATTGTGGCAGATCTTCCCGGGCCATCCTTAACCCCGACGTTGTCCACATCATTGGTGGCGGTGGTAGTGGCGGCCACTATGTAAAAGCCTGGTGGAAGAGCTCCGTCTTACAGGCCCTGTGGAACTGCATAAGGTAGACTCAGCTCTGGGTTGCAGGTATTGAAATACCTTCTCACAGGCCCGGCAAGCCTTGCTATCTACAGATAAACCTAGGACCCATGGTTGGAAGTTGTCCTGTGGGTGGGAGTTCATCCTCCTCTTGGTCTTGGTTCCATGGCATCGCCCCCTTTTCTTCAGGATGAGTGCTTCTGGTATCAGGTCATGTCTTCCATTCCTTCAAGAGGTTTATGTGCGGCCTCTAAAACTGGGATTAGTGGGGCCCATATTGAGCTTCCTATTGTCCCAACTCACACATTATCTTGAAAGGCCCAGCCCAAGGCAGTTATCTTCTGTCTGAGAAAAAGTAGGCCAGAACTAATATCTGGTTCTGTTTCCACAACAACCAGTCTCTGGCCTCAGATCATAGCACTCAGGGCTTTTTTTGTGAAAAAGCCCAGCAGGAACTCATTAGCATAATAGGCCACACCCGACAGCAGAAAATCATTAGCATATTAGGCCACACCCCAACAGCACAACTCATTAGCATATTAGGCCACAGCCCCATGCCTTCCCTTGACTTGCCTGAGCGCCCCGTGGCTGTGGGGAGTCCAGGCAAGCCGGCCCTTGGACAGGCCAGGGAAGGCACGGGGAGGCATTTAAATGCCCCCTGATCCTTCCAGGGCCCCCACTGGCCTGCCCGCCTCGGAGTCGCTGGGGAGGTTGCTCTCCAGGCCTTTCCTCTGTAGCCACACACACAGAGGTTTTGACTGTAGTGGGCGTGACAAACTCTGAAGCCAGCCGGAACTCCATTCCTGTGCGTTCCTACCCAAAAATAGCCCTGATAGCACTTCTGCTATTCTCATAGTGGGCTTTGAGATGTTTTTGAGCTTCTGCCCAGGTGTGCTCTAACTATTCCTTCAATTGGGCCATGAGTTGGTGTTGGGCAAATTCCCTTCTTCTGCCACTGGGGACATGAAGGCTCTTGGGCAGCAGAATTTCAAACTGCAAGAACTGAAACAGTACTGGGTTGATACATAGGCCAAATTGCATAGAAAGTTCCACAATGGCTTTTACACAGCAGGGCTGATAGAATACAAATTGAACATTTCAATTAATACAGCTGTCTGTGGGTATAAATAGTAATGAACATTTGTTGTACTTCCAACATTTGGTGCAGTTATTTCATCAGGTCCACTGATCCATCAGGATCTTGCTGGGAAAACTCTTATAGGCAGATGGGTGAATCAACACCTTGGCTACCCCACTTATCCTTATATTGGGTCATTGACATATCTCTGGAAAATGGGTGGCATAATCTACCACAACTAATCTATATTAATGGCCCTCAGTGTTCTGGACAAGTGATCCCACAGTGTCTATAGCAATCTACTCAAAAGGGACCACAATTGTTGTTGTTGTTGTTTTTTTCGGTAGCAATTTTTATTGGGTTTTTTTACACATAAGAAAGCAAACACAGACACAAAACCCCACCACCAACTACCAACACTGTTCAGTTTCTATATCACATTGATTATATATAGCATACATAAGATAAATTCTCTCTGTTTTCAAGAGTTTCCAGTTGTCATTACAATTTAATTATCTCTAAGTCTTTCCTTTCATCCAATAAATTTATCTGAATCTCTTGTGCTCATTCATTCTGAACTTAATAACAATTAGTAAATGTTAGGAATAATCACCTCTTAATCAGTTACAAAATTCATTCATTGAATTTTGTTCATTGAATTTCATTTGTTCATTGAATTTCATTCAACCTATAGCATTATATTTCAATCAACCTGTTACTCAGAAGTTGATATGAGATAGATAAAGGGGATTTTTCAACAACTTATTTCATCCTACTCTTTTCCACATAATCTCCATTTGCATAGCATGGGTAAGTAGGATAATTTTCCAACAACTTCCAGCAATTCCTACAGTTTTCCAACATCTTCCAGAAAGTCAAAAATAAAATGAAAAAACCCCAAAAATTCATCACCTGCTACTTCATCCTATTATTTTTAGCATGTATTTTCATCATACACGTACCTCAGCCAACACCCTGGCCACATTTATTTATTTATTTACTTAGTCTTCCATTAATATTACCATTTCCAAAATTCTACTTCTTAAAAGCAACTTCTGGACAAAACATTTTCATGCAATTGTATTATTCCATTTATACTGCTGAGCAAGTATTTCTATCCTATTACATTAATAAAGGGGTAATAAATCCACAACACGTAATTTGCTAGCACTAAGTTCCACTTCTTTTCTGATTTCATTTCCCCCGTTTTCTTGCAGGTGCCTTAAATCTTTGTATTCCTTTGAAAAATTTCCCACAAAGTCTCTTTCTTGTTTGCAGTTCTCTTCTTTCCTTATCTCTTTCTTTATTCTACCTCTCCTCAATACCTTCTTGTTTCTTCGGAAAGGCTTAACCCGTCTTTTTTTTGCCTTTTCTGTTTTTAAATCATTTCCTTTTTGAAGAGTGTCTTTTAAAAAGTCAATTTCTTTTGTCCCTTCATCTGCCGGGGTTTGACTATCATACCACAATTTAAAAAAAATCACGGCTGGCTGCTGCTAATCAGGAAACATGGCAACCATGCTTCCTTGCTGCCCGACGCTCCTGCTTCAAGGCAAGCCGGTCCCACCCCCGTCCTTGCCAGGGAAACGGGGGGCCGGCCAAGCTTCCTACACCCAGTCTCCCTCCAGGAGAACCGAGCGGGGCAACCCCGAACCTCGGGGGAGCTCCGTAGAAGCGCGTGGGAGACGGGCGTCCTCGGGAGCTCTGAGAAACGCACCCACACGCAGCGCCGCACTGCCGGAAGTCCAAGGGACCATAATTGTTGACAAGGGGCCTAGCCTAGCAAATCCTTGTAGGACCAAGTGTGATTGCTGTTGTCACTTAGGGTATGAGCAGCAGAATTCACATATCCTGAAGGCCAAAACAATGTATTAAGTCCTAAATATTCAGTCCAGAATAAGCCATGGGCACCCATCATTAGCTGTTCCCAGTAATCTTGAGATATTAAGAATATAAGAATTTAAGAAGAACCTGCTAGATCAGACCAGTGGTCCATCCAGTACAGCATACCATTTCACAGAGCAGCCAACCTTTTGCTTTAGAGGCCAATGTATAGGGCATAGAGGCCAAGGCCATTCCCTGCTTCTGTCTCTCAGCACTAGTATTCAAAGGTCTGCTGTCTCTGTAGATAGAAGCTTCTTTCAGTCACCATGGCTAGTAGCCATTGACGAACCTTTCCTCCATGAATCTGTCTAACCGACTTTTAAAGTTGTCTATGCTTACAACTATCACTATCACTACTGGCAGTGAATTCCTCATTAATTACTCATTGGGAAAGAAGTATTTCCTTTTGTCCGTTCTGATCTTATGTCCCAATGATTTCATTGGGTGCTCCTGAATTCTAGTATTATGGGAAAGATAGAAAAGGTTTTCTCTGTCCACTTTCTCTACTACATCCTCCTGTAGCTCTTCACAATACTCCTTGGTTTTCACCATCCTGAATCATTTGGTATTGTCTGTAAACTTGGCTATTATATTGCTCAATCCCAATTCTAAACCATTTATGAAAAAGTTAAATAGCACCAGTCCCAGTCCTTGTGGGACCCCACTGCTTACTCCTCTCTAGCGAAAGAAGAACTTGCCATTATTTTGCAACCAATTCATGGTGACCCCATCCATGGGGTGTTCCAGGTAGGAGATAAGCAGGTAGTTTGCCATTGCCTTCATCTGCATAGCAACCCCAGTCTTCTTTGGAGGTCTCCCATCCAAATACTAACAATGGCCATGGCCAATGTTCCCTCTAAGCTGGGGAGTCTTGTGAGCAAAAATTCTACTTTGTGAGCTACTGGCTTTATAGTTGATAGCAACCCCAGTCTTCTTTCACACTATCTCAGCCAAATACTAACAATGGCCATGGCCAATCCTGCTTAGCTCCCAAACCCTGATGAGCTCTGGCTAAGAACTGTCTATTTATCCCTGCTCTCTGCTTCCTGCCATTTAACCAAGTTTTAATCCATAAGAGAACTTGTGCTGTTATTCAAATACTGTTATACTTACTCAGGAGTATTTGATTAACGTTAGCAGTAGCATCGTTCCTTCCATGCCCATGCCCTTGGGTAACCCTCCTCCAGATGCCACTTTGTGTTTCCACCCATGTTATCAGCCCACCCAGCAGAGATTACAATTCTGCAGGGCCTGCAAGATGGAGCACTTCCACCGGGCTTTTGGTTGAGGCATCGGGCGTCCCCTTCCTTGGGTTGGGCCCCATCTATAGCCTGGGTCCTGAGATCTTAAATCTTAAAGATCTTTTAAAAATTTAAATCTTAATATCATCAACCACTGAGGTATCTGGGTTGGAACACTTTCCCTATGAAGAAAGGTTAAAGTATTTGGGGCTCTTTAGCTTGGAGAAGCAATGACATGATTGAAGTTCATAAGATTTATTTGTCACATTTGTATCCCGCCTTCCCCGCAATGCAGGCTTAGGGCGGCTCACAATCAGTACATAAATACAATTAAAACAACATAAAATAATCTAAAACAATTCCATTATAGTTAATACAATTTCATAAAGTGCTGGAGATGTTAGTTAGTCATTTAAGATGGCGTACTTTCAGAGTTTATTTTCAAAGCTTAGATGTTGTTCTGCTCAAGATCTTCCTATGGCTCAAGTTAGGTGTCAAAAACCAAAGGCTAGGTGTCAAAAACCAAGGCTCTAGAGTGGCGGCAGCTCCCTAGCTGAAAGCCTGGTGTAAGAGCTCCATCTTGCAGGCCCTGTGGAACTTTAAGATTATGCATGGGATAGAGCAGGTAAAGAAAGAAGTACTTTTCTCCCTTTCTCACAATACAAGAACTTGTGGGCACTCAATGAACTTACTGAGCAGTCGGGTTAGAACAGATAAAAGGAGGCACTTCTTCACCCAAAGAGTGATTAACACATGGAATTCACTGCCACAGGAGGTGGTGGCTGACTCTTGAGTGGCAATTGAATGGCCAATGGCTGAGGGAATTTGATAAACATATGGAGTAGAGACCCATCAGTGGCTATTAGCCACAAGGTATAGATAGGAACTCTCAGTCTGGGGCAAGTGATGCTCTCTGTTCTTGGTGCTTGGGGGGGCACAGTGGGAGGGCTTCTAGTGTTCTGGCCCCACTGGTGGACCTTATGATGGCACCTGGTAATTTTGGCCACTGTGTGACAGAGGCCCGATCCAGCATTGGCCTGATCCAACATTGGCTTCTCTTATTTTCTTATGTAGATCTCTTTCTTCCCCTGGAGAAAATAACTGCTTTGGTGGACTCTATGGCATTATATTCAGCTGAGGCCTTTTTCCTCCCCAAACTCTGGCTTCCAAAGACTTCACCAAAAAAAGTCCAGGAATTTCCCATCCTGGAGCTGGCAACCCTAGTCAGGACCCTAGTTCCTCACAAAGGCCAAAGTAGGCTGGGAAAGGGCTTCCTCCTGCTGCTTTTTTTCTGAAAGAACCAAGCTTGGTTGCCTAGCAACAGCCACTGAGGGGAAAGTTAGCTGCACAGCAGGAGGAGATGATAATGGTTTGACAGCTGCTAGCCCACCTCAGTAGCCAGCTACCCAAAGAGGAGCCAAGCAGGAGAAGCATCTTCTTCAGGAAAAACAGCCATTTTGGTAATTTATTCTGACAGGGAACAGTGGCCAGGCTGGCAGTGGGCGGGAGAGAGGAGAGTACTCAGCACCCAGCCAATGGCACGTGAGTATTTTTGAGTGGTGGTTGTTGGGCCAACGGCTGATGAAGCGCATAACCAATGGGAGAGCTGGAAAGTGCTAATACGCCAGGGCTTTTATATATATCAGATGGTCATGGTCATGTTTTCTGTATTTTTTTTTAAACTAAAAAGTCCAGCACACTCTAGCCTTTCATAATAGGGAACATGCTCCAGCCCCATGATCATTTTGGCTGCTCTTTAATACACCTTTTCCAGCTCTGCTGCACCTTTTTGTGAAATGGGGTGACCTGAACACTATGCAGTACTCTAGATAAAGCCACACTATAGGTTTATGTAAAACACATTTTAATTTTCATTCCCTTAATAATCCTTAGCATGTAATTTACCTTTTTCTAGGGATCAGACAGAATTTCAAAAGCTATATGGTTCAGTTTGAATATCTTCATTTTGATCTTTTTCTCTCTCATGAGAAATGAATATGTGAGTCTTAATTTTGGCATCAGTTTCTTTCCTTCCATTGAACTTTTCCTATTAAAAATAACACATTTTTTTCTGATATTATTTTTGCATCAATGTAAAAATCAAATAAAGTTGTGTGAAAGCTGAATAAAATTGTTTATAAATGGCAAGGGAATAATCAGCATTAAGGAAATCAGGCAAACACCGCATTTCTCCCCAGTGGTGATCTGAAGTGACTTACACCATTCTCATCTCCTCCATTTTAATCTCTCACCAGCTCTGTGAGGTAGGTTAGGCTAAGCGTGTTCACACAGCAAACTTCCACTACATCTCATTTGCTCTGTATGTTAAGCAGCAGTGATGCTAGGAGAGATCCTTGGGGGACAACACTACTTCCTTTTCCCCATTGTGAGTATGGTCTTCTGCCTTCTGTTTTCTTCAACCAGTCCTCAAAGGAACCCACTCTTTTTATGCCACAACTACTCTTCCACTCAATCAGGAAAGCTATAAAAAGAAATGTCCCTGATCATGGATACAGAGCCTAGGTCCCTATGGCTCTGCCAAGATCTTCCACTGAATGCACAAAGATGGGGAGAGGGCAGAAGGTATAATCTTGGTCTCTGCTGTTCAGGTTCAACATACTCTGTTGGGCTTTTTAAAAACATGGAAATAGTGTATACAGGATCACCCTATTCACATACTTGCTGACACTCTCAAAGAAATCTGAAAAGTTAGTGAGGGAGGACTTCTTTTTTCAAAAGTTATGCTGATTCCCCCTGGGCAGCATTTGTTCTTGTTAATAGTGCTTTCCACCAATTTACCTGGAACAGATGTTAGGCCTGATATTTCCTAGAGACCCTCTGGATCTCTTTTTTTCAAAAGTATCCTTACATTGGTTATTTTCTGTTGGGTTGCATATTTTAATGACAAATTGCATGTTTTTGATACATCAGCAATCCCATTTTTTCACAAGCCCTCAGGTACTTGCCATCTAGTGAACTGCTCGATTTTAATTTACCAATCAGCCCCAGAATGTCATCTCTTTGACTCCAGTCTTCAGGTGCTCTCCCTAGTGAAACATGAATTTCTGTCCAGTTTTGTCTACAGTGATGACTGACACAAATAATTCATTCCACATCTCTGCAATCTCATTATAATCTTTTTTTTACTTAAGTTTTTTATTGAGTATATCTATCAGTCCACGAACACACATTCATTATCCATCTTATTGATATACTCATTTTCCATTTTTAACAATCATAATGACCAAACAAAATTAAAAAATAATTCACCTGAGGTTACTATTCTGCCTGAAATTTCTACTCTCATTTAATCCCTCTTCTTTTCATATGCCCCTAACTTACCCATTTATAATTCCCGTCTAACTTCCCCATAGCTTATAGTTAATCATAATACAACTCATGATCTACAGTTCATTTCTATCTCAATTACCACTATTATTCTCTCCATCTTCTTCTGTACCTGAGAAGAAAAGTTGAATGGGTTGCCTCCGATTGTGGGTGCTATAGAGAACAACTCTACAGCAAGAGGCGAACCTCCTCTCTCCCTGTATTCGGAGGTCTTGGGGGGGGCACACTCTTTGCCTCCTTGCTATTATAAACTAAAGACTCTAACCCTCTAATTAAACAATTCACACAGATAACTATTCTTACTTAAACATGTTTAGAGTTCAAGTCTACTCCAATGCTCCCTCTAAGCTGCCAAGTCTTGTGAGCAAAAATTCTACTTTGTGAGCTTCTGGAATTAAAACTGTGAGCCAGCGATTTGGCTGCTGCATAAAATTAGTTTGCTCTGGAGCCTTCCTTCCTGAGCCAAGACAAATATGTGCGCACCGGAGCCTAAAAATCTGTGAGCTAGCTCACACTAACTCAGCTTAGAGGGAACACTGGTCTAGTCTTGTACTAATAAATCTTGCTTTCAATTGTTTTCCCCTACTTACATTATACCCTAACTATCCACATCAGAGTACATTGTTCCCTTCACACACCTCCTTCTTTCAACTTAGTAACAGCCTCTATAAGTTTTTTACCGGTCATCTCATTATGTGCTATAAACATTTTGTTATTTAAATTAACCACAAATGGCAGAGTGCTAGCCATCTATATGGTATTTCGTTTTCTCTCAATGTCTTTGCAGTTTCACACAGCCTTTGTTTCACAATCAGCACCACTGGGATGATGTCAACAATCAAAAACACGCATGTGTCTTCAGGGGGCAAACCTTGTTTTTCTCAAGCTATTTTATTTATGAATTAATTCATTCATTTATTAAAATTTCTACCCCACCCTCCCCACGAACGGGCTCAGGATGGCTAACAAACAAGGGCACCATGTGCCAATACATAAAACCAAATAAAACAAGATAAAACAGATTAAATATTGAATATTAAATATTGAAATTACATAAAGTGCTCAATGCTGTTTCTTTTAAATTAAGACAAGATGGTGTCCAGTAGATGTTGCCTCCATCCTCGTACAACTGTACCGATCCGCTGCGCCACTGAAATGCGATCATCCTAGGGCCACTCCATTCCCAGTTATCAGCCAGGTTCATTGGTGATCATGGTAGTGACAGCTCCTAATCGAAAGCCTGGCGGAAGAGCTCCATCTTACAGGCCCTGTGGAACTGTACTAGGTCCCACAAGGCCCTGATCTCCTCCGGGAGCTCATTCCACCAGGTAGGAGCCACCACTGAGTAGGCCCTAGTCCTGGTTGCAGCAAGTCAAGCCTCCTTGGGGCCTGGAATCACTAGGCGATGTTGTGCCCCAAACTGTAGTGCTCTTTGGAGTATATATGGGGAAAGGTGGTCCCTCAGGTATGTCTGTGAGCTAGCTCACACTAACTCAGCTTAGAGGGAACACTGGTCTAGTCTTGTACTAATAAATCTTGCTTTCAATTGTTTTCCCCTACTTACATTATACCCTAACTATCCACATCAGAGTACATTGTTCCCTTCACACACCTCCTTCTTTCAACTTAGTAACAGCCTCTATAAGTTTTTTACCGGTCATCTCATTATGTGCTATAAACATTTTGTTATTTAAATTAACCACAAATGGCAGAGTGCTAGCCATCTATATGGTATTTCGTTTTCTCTCAATGTCTTTGCAGTTTCACACAGTCTTTGTCTCGCAATCAGCACCACTGGGATGATGTCAACAATCAAAAACACGCATGTGTCTTCAGGGGGCAAACCTTGTTTTTCTCAAGCTATTTTATTTATGAATTAATTCATTCATTTATTAAAATTTCTACCCCACCCTCCCCACGAACGGGCTCAGGATGGCTAACAAACAAGGGCACCATGTGCCAATACATAAAACCAAATAAAACAAGATAAAACAGATTAAATATTGAATATTAAATATTGAAATTACATAAAGTGCTCAATGCTGTTTCTTTTAAATTAAGACAAGATGGTGTCCAGTAGATGTTGCCTCCATCCTCGTACAACTGTACCGATCCGCTGCGCCACTGAAATGCGATCATCCTAGGGCCACTCCATTCCCAGTTATCAGCCAGGTTCATTGGTGATCATGGTAGTGACAGCTCCTAATCGAAAGCCTGGCGGAAGAGCTCCATCTTACAGGCCCTGTGGAACTGTACTAGGTCCCACAAGGCCCTGATCTCCTCCGGGAGCTCATTCCACCAGGTAGGAGCCACCACTGAGTAGGCCCTAGTCCTGGTTGCAGCAAGTCAAGCCTCCTTGGGGCCTGGAATCACTAGGCGATGTTGTGCCCCAAACTGTAGTGCTCTTTGGAGTATATATGGGGAAAGGTGGTCCCTCAGGTATGTCAGACCCTGGCCATATAGGGCTTTAAAGGTAAGAACCAACACTTTGAAGTGAACCTGGTACACTATTGGCAGCCAGTGCAGCGCTTTCAGCACAGGCTGGATGTGCTCCCATCTAGGGAGACCCACCAACAGCCTGGCCGCAGCATTCTTCACTAGCTGCAGCTTCCGGATTTGTGACAAAGGCAGCCCCATGTAGAGAGCATCACAGTAGTCTAATCTCGAGGTGACCGTCGCATGGATCACTGTATCCAGGTCATCGTGGTCAAGGAAGGGAACCAACTGCCAAATCAGCCTAAGGTGGTAGAAGGCCGACCTGACAGTGACTGCCACCTGGGCCTCCATAGTTAGGGAGGAATCCAGGAGCACTCCCAAGCTCCTAACCTCCGACGCTGGCACCAAAGGCGCCCCATCGAAGGTCGGGAGAGGGATCCCCAACCCCAGAAAACGTTTGTTTCTGATGTCTAGCTCTTTGAATTTGATAACGATGTCTTACAGGACCCCTGGGGGAGCTCTCTTTGAAATGTTAATTCGGAAAGCCGAGGTAATTATCTCTTCAGAGGTCTCTGTTACTCCCTCCGACCGAAGCGTCTGCAAAAACCATTTGTTTAGTTCCTCTTTAAGATGACCTGTTACACAAAAGTTTGAGGAAATTCCATGTAGTTTTGCTTTCCTTGCCCTTAACCTGGTCTCCTGAAGAATAATTTTATGTTTAGCCCTCTTCTCAAATTTTTGTACCTCCAATAAATTATCTGCTGCTTTTCTAGTGATTTGAAGTGCCGATTCAGCTTTCTTCCCTGTCGCTTTCACATTTGAAGTAAGTTCGTCTAGTTTCTGATTTATTGGGTCAATAACAAGCTTGAGCTGAGCAAATTCCTTTCTTAATTGTCCAACATCAGAAGACAAAGCTTTTATCTTGCTTTTAATCTCCTCCTTTATTTCTGTTAATGCCTGTGTAATTGGAGCCTAGGAGCTGCGGTGGCTCAAGTGGTTAAGACCCTGAACTGCAGGCTGTGGAAGGTTGGTAGTTCAGCAGTTCGAGACCCAAGTGTGCCGCATGACGGAGTGAGCTCCCATCTCTAGTTCCAGCTCCTGCCAACCTAGCAGTTCGAAAGCAAGAAATTGCAAGTAGATAAATAGGTACCACTTCAGTGGGAAAGTAACAGCGTTCTGTGCGCCTTGGTGTTTAGTCTTGCCAGCCACATGACCCCGGAAATGTCTTCGGACAGCGCTGGCTTTTTGGCTTTGAAATGGAGATGAGCACCGCAACCCTAAAGTCGGATTCGACTTGCTTTCGAGCAAGGGAACCTTTACCTTTACTTAATTGGAGCCTGGTAGTTTTGGTTTGAATTCTCTCCTGCCGCCGCCATTTCCTCTAGCAAGGAGTGTTCTCGCTCTGATTCTTCCGAATTGGTAATATCCTTCCTTGGCAGTTTGAGAGGCGAGTTTTTGATTCCCTTTTTCCCTCGGGCTCTTCTCCTGCCTGACATTGAAAGTCTTTGTAAAGTTACATTGTTTTTTGAAGAGTAAACGTTGTTTTTCCATTGGGGGTAGCAGGAGAGAGTAAGAGCTGCAGCTGACAGGAAGGACAGCTTCATTATAATCTTAACATTAAAAGGGATGGTTGTCCTAAACTAGTATGATTTAAAACTTACATTTAATCTTTCCTCCCCCTTATGATAATGTTGCACCCAGTATAATTGCCTAGATTATCTCCCATATGATTTATAAGATCTCCTGAAAACAGCACACATAAAACACCGAATTCTGCTTATTTGGCTGAACTGACTTGCTCAGAAAGTTGGGACTGGGGTGGGGGTGGGTGACTGATTTGTAGATGCAGCCACAGCTGCAGTTTCTGGCATTAAAAGAGTCCAATCATATGCAAAATGCATGCTAGTCATTACTCATTATTAATCTGACTAATTGACAGGCTCTGGCATGCACCTGACCTATTACTGCTGCAGATGTTGCCTTGGGCTGATCTATTGTTCTGTGGTTAAATGTTAGGAATATTTGGGAGATATACAAAATATTTACCTTGTGAGCACCACATGAATTAACCTCAGTGTTAACTTTACAGCTCCAGTAGCAATTAATTAACAGCTAGCCTAATCGGGGGAAGATGCTGCATTTGAATCTCAGCTGCTATTGAAACAGCACTTTCTGGTTCATATTAATGAACTTGCTGGGAATGTAAACAAATTGATTTGTCATCAATTTATGAGTAAAAAGAATTCTGTGTAGGAGCCAAAGTACTTCAGATGATATGTTTTATAGGACTATATAGGAATATAGGACTTTATAGGGAGAGTAAGGTAGCAAGCTTTTGAGTAACATACAATTCTTTGTCATGTCAGACAGTGCCTAAAGAAGAACGCTGTGCAACTTAAACACTCATTGTATTCTGCCAACACAACCATTTCTATATACATATTCAGATCCTGTTTTGCTTTTCTTAAGGAACTAGGCTTGCCAGACCCCCTGGTTCAGCGGGGGTTTCCCTCTTTTGAGGGGATCCTTCCCACCCGCCAGCCAGCTGGTGGGTGGGGGGAAGCCCCACCCCCAAGAGCAACCACCTGGCCTCCCCCCCAACCTCTCCCCAGCAGGTGTCAGCTATGCTGCCATATTGTTTATGGGCCTAGAGTTCGCCTGCCTGACCTGTGTACAAGTTGGTGCCACATTCCTTCCCTCTCGCTTCTCCCCTTGTTATCTCTGACCTTGTACTCCTGCCTGTGTAGTGTCTCCACTCTACTTAACCATGAGACTAGTTTCATTTCTCAGCCTAGGATCAGTTACTCTCTGCAGGAAATGGGGCAATTGGCCCACAGGTGTGTGTGGGGGGACCTCTTGAATCTACTATGTCATTGTATGCTTGTTCCTTGCTCATCATTCCTAACAGTGGCCATGTTACTGCAACCATAGTACTGACAATAAAGCAAAACCTTTCTTGGAAGTATGTGCTACGTAGTTTGGCTGTGGGTCCTGACAGCAGGGTTTTAAAAGACCCTTTAGATGCTGCTGGGGTGAGCCGGGGGTTGTGTACTTGCATGCTGAGCCCCAAATTCGGGGCTTGACATGTAGGCACTTGCAGCTCCCCCCCCAACCCAGCAGGGTTTAAAATAGGTTCCCAGGTCTTAGCTCCTTGCCGGCAGAGGGTGGGAGGGAGGGGCAGGGTGACACCCTGGTATTTTAGACAAAACAAGAGGGGACCCGCAACAAAATGTTGCATAATGTGTTGTGGCCCTACCATAGTCTTTGTTACCAGCAGTCCCTGCAAGGAATTTGTGGGGAGGGGGCATTCCCCCACCTTTGTTTCCCTCTCCCGCCTTGGTTGTCAAAACTCCCTCCTCTGTCTTTCTGCATGCACCATTTATCTACCAATCTTACCTCACCTCCCGTTCTCCTCTCACCCTTTCTATGTCAGCTTTCCTCCCTACCCCCTTCTCTAGCAATCGTTTCTTACCCCATTTCTCCTCTCACCCCTTGTATGTCTCACCCCCTCTTACCCCCGTCCTTCTCAGACACTGTCCTCTTTCCCCCACCCCCCTCCGTCTGCCCCCCTATTTCTCCCCGCTATTTCTCTACTCCCTATCTTCCCCTCCCTCAGACAACCCTTGGACAATCTCCTGTTCTTTTTCTTTCTCTCCCCCCCAACAGACAATCCCCTATTCTTTCTCTGTCTCTCTCTCCCTTCTCAGGGAACCCCACTTCTTTCTATTTCTGGTGAGGGAGGTGGGCCAATGCAGGCTTCGCCTTCTTGGGCTTCAGCTGACCGGTGGCAGGGCCAGCTTGGGCAGCAGCAGCAGTGGGCGGGCTGGCTCCCAGAGAGGCGCCGCTGCCCCTTTGGCTCCCTTAGCTGCCCTGCTGCCTTGTTTCCCTGGGAGTGCCCAAACCTGGTGGTTGAAGCCCTACTCTTTGTTTCCAGCAGTCCTGGCAATGGCTGGGATGGGTCTGGCAGTGGGGCGCATGGTTATTGGTGAGGCGGCTCTCCAGTGTCTTTCCCCGATGGTCCCAGCGGCAGCGTGGACAGTTCTTGCTGCTGCAGTCCTAGCAGTGGCGGGACAGTTATTGCCATGGCGACTTCCCTCAGAACTCCAGTGGCTTTTCCCGCACCTCTTGTAAGTCCATTCTCTGCGCATGAGCAGAGCAAGCAATATCTCTCCTTATATATAATTGAATAGTGGGTGCCAAAGTTCTAATTCTAAAATGCACTCCCTTAGTGTATGGCTGATGGCACTGCTCCTCAGCATATATCGCCACCAATCAGAAGGCAAAGCCCGGGTCCCGCCCACACCACAACTGCTGCGACAACCTGGTCTTTTGCATATGGAAGCTGATTGGACTTCACTCCATTCCACACCTCAAACCCCCCCCCCCCGCAAGGCAGTTGGGATTTTCAGTTGCATAACATACCTCATAGGGGAGAGGAGAATGGGTAACAATGGTAACCACTCTCCAGGTGAGGGCTACAGATAACTCAAACATACAAATGCTCTTCAGGTAGCAGAGATCAGTCCCTCTGGAGAAAACAGTGGACCCTGTCATTAAACCCTGCTGAGGTCGCCACAGGAAACTGACACTGTTTGCCCAAAGCCAGAGCACTCTCCCAGAGCCTCTTTCTAGATCCCGTTGTATTTATTTCCGCAACGGGCATTATTTCTAGTATCCAATATATCTCATTTCTGAAGCAAAAGCAACTCTTGAAAATAAATTTAGGTTTTAATGGACTGAGAAGGCATGGAGACACTTGGGAATTTTTATCCCAAGTGACTTGAAAGATCTATTGAAAGTCAATTACCATTACCTCCAAGAAGAGGTATTGAATAGCATGAAAAGATGGAGCAACATGCATCTCTCTTGGCCAGACAGATTCCATCTGGTTAAAAGTTTCGTCCTTCCCAGATACATTTTTTTATTTAGGGCATTGCCAATTAAAATACCTCAGTCGCAATTGAAAGTATGGCAATGACAGCTGAATTATTTTTTAATGGGCTAACAAAAAGTCTTGGCGTAATTTTAAGATGGTTCGTAACCCCAGAGAATGTGGAGGTATGGACATCCCAGATTTAAGACTCTATCATGAGGCAGCTTCCTTGACTTACCTGGTAATGGGAATGACAGTTGTGGGCTGGCTGCAGATAGAAAATGCTTTCTCTCCAGCTAACTCTTTAGCTGACTTTTTGTGGAACGATAAGAGGAATAGAAATGCAATGAAATTTTGTTTCCCATGTCTAGACAGCATGATTGCAATATGGGATAAAAGACGGAAAAAGATATCTCCAGGGAGATCTTTACTATCTTTGATTCAAAACCAGAAATTGTTCCCTCCCGCAAATTCTCTGTCGGCAACTTGTACTTGGAAATCAACTAGAAATCTACGTTTAATGGATCTACTTGATAATGGACTATTGAAATTAAAGCAGAATGTAGAGGATCTTTTGCAACAGCCCCTTTCATGGTGCCAGTATCATCAAATTAGACATTTGGCACTTTCTTCTACTATTAAAGAGTCAATCTCAAGTCCTCCCGCGGACTTTGAAATTTTGCTCAAAAATATACCTGAGCATACATCTGGTCTAGTTTCTAGATTATGTGATATTCTGTTATGATTAGAAATGCCAAAAGCTTATTCTTACTAACAGCTTTGGCAGATAGACTGTCAACAATGAATTTCAGAGGAGGATTGGCCAGGTATATGGGAGGCAGTATGTTTCAAATCAAATATATATTCTCTTGAATACCAATATATTAAGTTACTAACAAGATGGTATTTACTGCCTATAAGAATGCATCGTATCAATAAAAAGAATTCTCCAAGATGTTCAAAGGGATGTGGCTGTGTAGCAGATTTTCTCCACTTTTGGTGGACTTGTGAACATGTACAAGACTTCTGGAGAGGTATTCTCTTACACATCAAGAATATCACAGGGATGGATCTTCCGTTTCTGCCAGAGGTTTTGCTATTAGATTATTGGAAAATGCCATCTGCAAAGTTAAAATGCAACCAATTTACCTCAACTCTAATTTTGGCAGCTAGAAGATTGTTAGCCTCAAAATAGAAAGATAAGAAAATGCCGACGATAGATCAATGGCTCCGAAAGTGTGGGATTTTTATATTTTTGGTAAATTGAATAATAATACACAACTGAACAGATCAGATCAACAGAAACTAGCATACACTGAATTGTGGGCTCCTGTTATTCATTATTTGATGGGAAATGACATTTTACAGAATCATGAAAATTATGTGGACTTGATATGAATATAAGCAGATCCTCTTGTTTTGATGGTCAACCAGGGCTTATTCATCTTAACTTCACAGCTTTATATGCTTTATTTACAGTTCCTATATATGTGTTGTTTTTACTATGATGTATTTTAAAATTAAAAATTTATTTAAAAATATATTTGGAAAAAATGTGCAGAGCAAGCAGTTTTATTTTGGGGGGGCATTTAGGTATATCTTTGAAACATTTTAGATTTTTCTGCAAAACTGGGGCATGCCCCAAGTTTGCTGAAAGATCTGTTTTCCCTCCATGTGCCCCAGATTGTGGGAAATAAGTATCTGCAAGCACAGGGGACCCTTGGGTATCATGAGAGGGAGGGCAGGAAGGGTTGCCTCAGTGCTTAATTCTTGTGGCCCTTTTTTACATGGCCAGGGAAATGCTGTTTGCCACTTTGTGGTCAGGAAACAATTGTTCTCCAGGCCAGTTTGGCCAGGGATCCTGGAGGAGTCCCCACCCCGTCTGGGCATGGAACAGCAGTCACTGGGGGTGGGGTGGGGAGGTATTTGTTAATTCCCTGCATTGGACTAGATGACCTGGAGATCCCTTCCAACTCTATGGTTCTATTCAAGGTATAAGCTTTTGTGTGCAAGCATACTTCTCCAGATACAGTGAAACATAATTTTCTCAAACATCACATATAGGAAAAGAGAAGGTGGGGGTGGGGTTGTTGCCAGGAAGGGTTAGTTAGAATCGATTATTGGGTGATTATAGCTGAGAGTGGATTAAGGCGATTAAGATCTGTGAATGGCAGGAAATTAGCATACAAATACAAAGGTTAACAAACAGATGTGATACAGCATAATGAAGACGTTCATCAGATTCAAGGATCAAACAGGGATAATAAGCTTAGTTTATATGGTTACCATTTATTTGGGTTCAATTCTGGGGGGGGGAACAGTGAAGGAAATGAATATTTCAAAATAGGAGATTGATGTAGCCTTAATTGTGGAACACTGGGAGTAATTAATTGAGACCCTGCCATCTGTCTCCTCTCAAGCATGGAGGTGACTTTACAGCCTCTTCTTCTGTGAAGTGAGTGGTTGGCTGTGCAGATTTATCTCCACTGTCCCCAGACCAAAGAAATACATTCTAGTCTCTATTATTTATTTATTTATTTTATTCAACATATCCCACCCTCCCCGCATGGCAGGCTCAGGGCAGGTTACATCAAATTTGATAAAAATACAATATACACAATTAGTACAATTAAAACACTAGTAAAATACCACAATGGCCTTCGTCTGGTGCCGTTGTCACTGACATTAAAACTTCACAGATGCCAACTCTGGTGTGCAGTCCTGACCTGTTGAGGGGAGGCCAGAGTCATTGTCATGGGCATTCCTTGATTGTTTTATAGTGGCTGCTTCAGCTAGGTGAGGATGGGTGAGGGAAGGGAATGTTGCCTGCATGCAAGGAAGAAAACTCTGCGTGGAGTTTGCATCCATTGTTTTAGGTCTTCTGCCTTGGCACGGCTGGCTTTCAGTGCTTCATGTGGCTAGGGAGCTGGTCCATCTTACAGCAGGTAAGAGGGTAGGTAACCTCTGAAACCATAGGCACATCATCTCACAGGAAGGCTGAAATAAGAATCCTATGTCTGTCTTCAGCCATGGGGGTCCATTGTTCTGAATGTCTGAATTAACTCACATTCAGTAATCTCCTGTTGTAATCTCTCCTTAAACCTTCTCTAATTGAGGGCTGCCACTTTCATGAAACCCTACCTCCCCAGGCTCCACCCCAAAGTCTCCAGAAATTCCCCAACCTGGAGCTGGCAACCCTAACGAAGACCAAGGCTTGAGACGTAGGTTTTAATTTGCCTGTCTACCACAATGATGCCCAGCTCTGTTTGGAATCTATGTTTCTCAGTAACACAGTTCACTTGTATCCAAAGATGTAACTTCCAAAACTCCAATTAGTTCTCTGCCTGCAAAGAGAAACCAGTTCTTTTAATAAATTTCCAATGGCTAAGCTTGCAGGTAGCTATTTCTGTGGAAGTGTCAGGAACAATATAGCATTTTAGGCCAGTCTGTACAACACAGAGCACCATATTTGCATTGGTTGCAATTGTTTGTGGGGGAGGATGGGGCTCTGAGTGTAGTGACATGACAATTACATCTTCCTTAACTACATGTTACCAAGGAGACTCAGGTTGGCAGAAGTCTGGTCTGGTGTGAAGTCAGGTTGGTAACCAGGAGTCTGGGCAGAAGTGAATGCTCATTTACTGTGTGTCCACAGAGGGATATGAGGGACGAGGCTGAAGCTGGTTCCCTGTTCCCAGTTCCTTATTTGTTTCTTATTCATGACTTATTCATGAATTCAACCAAAACCACTGAGGAGAGTTTGAAAGCTCTGAACCCCAAAATAAGGTCTGAACCACCACGCATCATACACCAGCATGTTCATGGGACTATCCCCTTCAAGAGGATATATCCTGTTTTCTGAACCAAAGTGCAGTGCTCCCAGGACAATCATACAAGCTAACACTGGGGTCTGGCTGCACCATGAAAGTGTCTTTAAAGGTAAAGTTAAAGGTTCCCTTTGCTCAAAAGCCAGTCGAATCTGACTCTAGGGGGCAGTGCTCATCTCCGTTTCCAAGCCAAAGAGCCAGCACTGTCCGAAAACCTCTCCGTGGTCATGTGGCCAGCATGACTAAATGCCACGGCACACTGAATACTGTTACCTTTCCACCGAAGCAGTGCCTGTTTATCTACTTGTAATTTCTTGCTTTCAAACTGCTAGGTTGGTGGTTACTGGGGCCAGAGATGGGAGCTCACTCCATCACACAGTACTAGGGTCTCGAATTGCCAAGCTACCGATCTTCTGGTCTACATTTCAGCATCTTAGCCTCTGAGCCACCACGGCCCCTTGAACCACCTCGAATAGAACATCCCCATGCTCTGGAGACTGTCCCCTGCAAGAAGACATACAGTACTGCCTGGTTCAAACACTGGTTCCAGCGTCATGAGCTTCTATTTGAAGTGCCTCCCAGAGGCCTGTATTTCAAAGATTTAAATACAGAACTGGAACAACCCCATACGTTCTGCACCCCAAAATAAGGTGTGGACCACCACACACCATACATCCCCATGTTCAGCAGAATGTCCCCTTCAAGAAGATATATGTTGATTCCTGGTCCAAAGCACAGTTCTTGTGCCAGCTGCTCCAAAGTGGGGTGCCCCCAGGACAATAATACATGAAGACACTGGGGCCAGGCTGCACTCCAAAACAATCTTTGGACCACCACAAATGACACATCACCATGCTCTGAAGACTGCCCCTTGCAAAAAGACATACAACAGTGCCCAGGCCACACACTGGTTCCGGTGCCACAAGCTTCTATTTGGAATGCCGCCCAGAGGCCTGTGTTTCAAAGGAGAGTTGAATAAGGAACTGGTTGGGCCACTTGCCCTCTGCACCCCAAAATAAGGTATGGACCACCACACTTCACTTCATACACTCCCATGTTCAACATACTCTCCCCTTTGAGAGAATATATGCTGTTTCCTGGTCCAAAGTGCAGTTCTCATGCCAGCTGCTTCAAAGTGAGGTGCTCCTAGGACAATCATACAGGCCAACACTGGGGTCTGGCTGTGTAGAACTTCAGCTTATACCTGCCTCATATTTTTGCTTCCTACATGCTAATATGGACTCTAAATGAGAAAGGCCTAAAGGTTTGCTGGTTTAAAAAAAAGCTTGATATTTTCTTTCTGTTAGAGGAAAAAAACAGCACTGACATCCTTTCCCAAAGGACATATTGTATAACAAATGTCTTGGCAGAACAACTGGAGTCTTGAATCAGGACAGAGGTTTTTTTGGTAAACAACAGACTAGATTTATTACTACAAAAGGAGGGGGACTTTTAGCTTGGAAATCCCCTGATTGATATTTGCTGACCCAGCCTTAACCAGGAAAGTACCTGGAGATTCACTTGGAGGTCACCTTGAATAAACACTATTTAGATTTGATGGGAGAGTATTTTGGGGTATTTGAATGGTGGGGATCATGCCAGCAGAAAGATTTCACAGACCAAGGAGATACCCCACCTTCTCCCCCCCTCCGTTCAATTTCAATACAAGGGTCTAACTGAAGAGTTAAACATGTTATGAGTTTATAGGTTTATAGAATGCTTAATTTATACATCTGATTCATATAATAGGAAGTATTCATATAAGTCTATTCATTATACACAAGGAAACACATTATATACCTCAGATTCCTAACATTATATAACCTATATTATACACAGGAACATAATGGGAGCTCATAGTACATAGGGCTCATGGGGACTGTTAGGCCAGAAAATAGCTGAGAGCTAAAGAAGAGGAAACTTTAACCTAGATAAAATATCATGGGGAAAACAAGTAGGGTGCCAGCCATAATCAAGCCCAGACAATTACTTCACTCCTTAAAGATGTCACAATGACATTTGGCACAAGATGCCTTATATAAGGGTATTGGCGTGAGGGACCCAGACCATTACTTCACCCCTAAAGGAGGAGGTCACAATGACATTTGGTGAATGATGCCTTATAGAAGGATATCAGTGAGAGGGAAAATTCCAGATGGAAAGCCCCTGGAAAACAAGATATTAATAAACTTTATAATTGGCTAGGGAAGATGGGTAGAGGTCTGAGGCTCTGACTGGTTGACGAAGGTGGGCAGATACGCGAAAAATGGTATAAGAGGAGAGAGACAGTGCTATGGAAGTTGGGTCAAGAGAGGATTGCATATGCACTCTCTCTTGCTTCACTTTCTGTTTTTATAGGGAACCAAGAAGGCGACACTCTCTCACTCCCTCTCCAAGCTTCACATTAGGATTGGTAAGATGTCACTATCATGCTGCCATGTTGCCATTGTGCCTTTTGCCTCCTATTAATTTTATTTTCAGATTCAGACACCTTTAATGGCATAATAGTATAGAAATGATACATTTAGTTCCAGGCAATAAATATAGACAATAAAAGTGTATATATTAAGTAAAAAATCTGCATCTAAGTTCCTTTTTTATATGATATTTTTTATTGTTATATACATATATGGACAAGTAACGCATACCCACCACCAAGGACAAAACATAAGACCTAATACATCACATTAAAAACAGATCCTTCCTTTGTCCCTCCTTAAAAAAATCTGCATCTAAGTTCAACTGATTCTGCTAAGAATTTGGCAACCATAATTGTGGCCTCAGTATTAGCATCATTAAGGAAATGTTGAACAGTTCTAGATTGATTAGAATGTAAGCATGGCCGAAGGGGTAAAAATTTCATACGTGAGGATGTGTGCAGTTGGCTGTCCAGAATGATATGGGAAATGGAATCTGGGGCCATACGGGAACATTTGCAGAGTCTTTCTTGAGGGGGGATGTTATTAAATCGACCCCACAATAAGTTTGAGGGAAAGACATTCAGCCGAGACAGTGTAAAGGCTCTACGATGGGAGAGAAGGCTGAGATTGTGTAAATAATGGGCCATTTGGCCATGTTGGATTGAGAGGTTAACATGAGCTTGTGAATAAAAGTGTGGGTGTACAGGGCGAAAGTTATACAATTCTAAGTCAAATAGTCTTTGTCTGATACATCGAAAAATCAAGGCTTCATCCATTTGGAGAAAATAATCAGTTGAAAAGCCTATTTGATTAATTTTTCCCTCTGTTTTTAGAAACCAGGAGGGACTGTTGTGAGACACTATGTGTAGGGCGGGATACAAGTTGCAAAATAAATAAAATAAATAAAAATAAACTGTGTATATAATTTTTAAGTGTGAGATGAGAGAGTTTGGAGAGGCTCTACACTGAATTTTGAGCCAGTATTTAAAGGTTAATAGCCAGCCTTTTGCTTGAATGAGATGTTGGCCCGATTCTAAACATAGTGCCGAGTGTGGCACACATCTACGGACACCTAAGAGTTGGCGGAAAAAATTGCTTGAGTGCTCTCAAACTCATTATTAAGTTCACTTATCCATTTTTGTTGTTGTTCAGTCGCACAGTCGAGTCCGACTCTTCGCGACCCCATGGACCAGATCTCGCCAGGCCCTCCTGTTTTCCGCCGTCCTCTGAAGTTTGCTCAATTTCATGTTCATTGCATCTATGACACTGTCTAACCATCTCATCCTTTGCCATCCCCGTCTTCTTTGACCTTCAATCTTTCCCAGCATCAGGGTCTTCTCCAGTGAGTGCTCCCTTCTCATTTGGTGGCCAAAGTATTTGAGCTTCAGTTTCATTATCTGGCCTTCCAGGGAACAGTCAGGGTTGATTTCTTTGAGGATTGACTGATTTGTTCTTCTTGCAGTCCAAGGGACTCTCAAGAGTCTTCTCCAGCACCATAGTTCAAAAGAATCTATTCTTCGGCGCTCGGCCTTCCTTATAGTCCAACTCTCGCAGCCATACATGACTACTGAAAGACTATTGAAAGAGGTAGTCAATCTTTAAAGGTACAATTGTGGTCTTAGGGTACTGTCTCAGTGATGATCTGGTTCTTATAGATCCACATGGGTCAATGCAGGGGTAATTCATGAGGACAACCAGATGGATTTCACCTAGAGAACTGGTGTTGAGTAGTGATGGGCATGAACTGGGAAAATGTGGTATGGTTCATGGTATGCCAGCTTCATGAACCATGAAACATCACAAATAAACCAGTTTCATTTGTGAGGTTTGTGACATGGTAGAACACCCCTCAGCATGATAGAGACACCAAACTCACAAGGGATATCCGGCTAACCCTCCTCTACCTACATGCCAAGGTTGGTGAGGATTGAATTTATGGGGTTCGAGTTATGGCTCCCCCAAAGAAGGTGTCCCCAGGAAAGCATTTTCTGGGGAAATGACAAGCACAGGTTCATGAGGGTCAGGATTGTATAGAATGGATCCTGTGCAAATTAAAGATGCCAAACATGCAAGAGATCTCCAGATGACTCTCCTCTACTTGCCCTCCAAGTTTGATGAGGATTGGATTTATGGGGTCCAAGTTACAGCCCCCCAAAGAAGGTGCTCCTATGGAGGGAAAAACAGCAAAAAAGCAAGGACAACAGAAGCCATGCAGAACAGAATCGAAGTCCCAGAGAATCTCTGCAGTAGAAACTGAAGGTTGGAGGCATTTTTGCAAGCCCAGCAGAACCAGTGCAATGTGCCCAGCAGAACTAGTGCCACTGTGGCACTGTGAACCCAACAGGACTAAGGTCAAGTCAGGGAAGTGTTTTTTGGGGGGACATGTCAGACACAGGTTCAAAAGTATATAGAATGGACCCCCTGCAAGTTACACACACCAAATGCACAGGGAACCTCACCCTGCCACCTGCTCTTTTACAATCTCTTCAAGTTGGGGGTGGATTACATTTCTGGCGTCCCAGTTACAGACTCCCCCAAAAAGTCTCTCCAATGCTCTTTCCAGAAAAGACAGCTGCAGTTACAGGAGTCTATGGAACAGCTCAGAAATAAGACAGCAAACTCACAGGGAAAGTTCACCTGGGCAGACCCCCCCATCAGACAGTGGAACCAAGGCAAGCATCCCCCCTATGCTTGCAACCCCCGTCCATAGTTCTTCAGGCACTCTATCTATCAAATCCAGACCCTTGAATCTATTCTTCACCTCTACTGTATATTCATCAGGGATGCGATCTAGGTCAAACCTGAATGGCCTCGTGGTTTTCCCAATTTTCTTCAGTTTAAGTCTGAATTTTGCAATGAGTAGCTCATGATCTGAACCACAGTCAGCTCCAGGTCTTGTTTTTACTGACTGGATAGAGCTTCTCCATCTTTGACTGCAAATTATATAGTCAATCTGATTTCGGTGTTGCCCATCTGGTGATGTCCATGTGTAGAGTCGTCTCTTAGGTTGTTGGAAAAGGGTGTTCGCTATGACCAGTGTGTTCTCTTGACAAAACTCTGTTAACCTTTGCCCTGCTTCATTTTGCTTTCCAAGGCCAAACTTGTCTGTTATTCCGGTTACCTTTTGACTTCCTACTTTAGCATTCCAGTCCCCTATGATGATGAGGACATCATTTTTTGGTGTTAGTTCTAGGAGGTGTTGTAGGTCTTCATAGAACCGGTCCACTTCAGCCTCTTCTGCATCAGTGGTTGGGGCATAGACTTGGATTACTGTGAGAATGGTTTGCCTTGGAATCGGACCGAAATCATTCTGTCATTTTTGAGATTGTATCCCAGTACTGACTTTTGCACTCTCTTGTTGACTATAAAGGCCACACCATTTTTTCTACGAGATTCCTGGCCACAGTAGTAGATATAATGGTCTTCTGAGTTAAATTCGCCCATTCCTGTCCACTTTAGTACACTGATTCCTAAGATATTGATGTTCAATCTTGCCATCTCAATTTTGACCACGTCAAGCTTACCTTGATTCATAGATCTTACATTCCAGGTTCCTATGCAGTATTGTTCTTTGCAGCATCGGACTTTCCTTTCACCATCAGACACATCCACAACTGAGCGTCCTTTCGGCTTTGGCCCAGCCACTTCACTCTTTCTGGGGTTACTTGTACTTGCCCTCTGCTCTTTCTCAGTAGCATATTTTTAGATCCTTATTTATAATTTTAGATGCCATTGTATTTTATTATACTGGTCTATGACTGTAATAAACTTGATTGATTCAGTAGCATATTGGACACCTTCTGAACTGAGGGGCTTATCTTCCGGCGTCATATCTTTTAGCCTTTTGATACTGTCCATGGGGTTTTCTTGGCAAACATACTGGAGTGGATTGCCATTTCCTTCTCCAGGGGATCACGCTTGGTCTGGGTTCTCTGCTGTGGCCTGTCCGTCTTGGGTGGCCCTTCACGGCATAGCCCACAGCTTCATCGAACTACGCAAGCCCCCTCACCACGACAAGGCAGTGATCCATGAGGGGGAGGAAATGCCATATGTCCCCTCAAAGGGGAGAGTCCACTGAATGTGGATTATATATGGTGGTCCATACCTTTTTTTGGGGTTCAGAACTTTCAAACTCTCCTCAGTGTTTTTGGTTGAATTCATGAATAAGTCATGAATAATGATTGAATAAGGAACTGGGAGTAAGGAACTAACTACAGCCTCCTATATGAGGGTGGTAGGAGGAGGGAGAGTTTCTTCTGATTAGTAAGTACAGTCACATGGTCCCTGTCTCCATCATTTAGTGTCTCTGTTTTTATTTATTCCCCCTCCCCTTCCAATACTAAACCCAGAAGAATACATTTTTACACTGAGTTTTTGAAAAGTTAATACCTTTTAAAATCTCTTCATAATCTCATAAATATAAATTATAGCATTGTGCAGAGTCACACAAAGGTGCAAAGAAAGCAGGGCAGCTAAATCCTTCATACATTTCACTGGCCTTTTAAGGCGCAAGTCAATCCTTGATGTATAGCACTGGAGATTACACACTGATGTGCGCTGCATTCACAATGTGGAAACTGAGGGACTCATCATGGGCCTCTCACATTCTCAACCTGATCACTCCTCGGCTCAGTGGCCAGAAAACGTATGACTGAAAACTTATGATTGTGAAGCAGAGAGCTGCTAGGCTAATGCAGAATATACCTGATTAGAGCAGAGGAGATATCCAATTAACTGAGGACTTTTATACTTTCAAAGACAGGGTAGCTTTTATATTTGGTTTTCTGTGCCAGTAGCCTTTGGAATACCTTGAAGCCTCTTTTGCACCAAATACCACCTAAAATTGACTCCCCATTGAGCAAAGGGGCAGGGTATAATTGAAAGGGAAAATAAATTTAAAAATACAATTACATCGGCAGTACATCCTCTGTTCCATTATCAGACTTTACAAACTGTATGCTACGAAGTGTGGTGGAACTGCACTTGTATGCTTTGTGAAGTCCCTATCTCCTATCCTCCCCTCCCCAAGAACACCATAGAAGCCGTGTCAACAATTGCATGCATATAAATAATCTGTAAATGGATGTGAAAAGCAAGAGCATTAATATGCCTCAATATACATTAAGGCTGAAAGGTAGAGTGGATTCTTAATTATTCTCCTCTGTTTGTAAACCCTCCTGGGTGTACTAAAAAAAAAGGCAAATCTTGATGCAGTTTCCCAGTTCAGATGCCATCTTGTTTCAGCCATTCCTATTTGGGGATCAAGTAGTCATCTTCCAGTTCTACACATCATTGGCAACCATCCTAGGGCTGCCACCTCCCAGGTGTAAGGGCCCCTGCCCCCAAGCCCCGTCCCCAAGCCACAGACACCCCTCTCCCTCCCTGCTAAAGATTTAAAGCTGATTGGAGGGAAGCATGTGGCCCGCCGACTACCTGGAGGGCCCTTTAAATCTTTTAGCAGGGAGGGAGAGGGGCTGTCACCGACCACACTTCCACTGGCAAGAAGATGCTTTAAAGGGTCTTTTTGCCAGCGGGGTGAGGGCCACAGTGCGTGTGTTGCTCATTTCCCAGCGGCAATTCACCGCTTGGGATTCAGGCCAGCGCCACTGCCACCCCACTTGCTGTGAGCCCCTCAGTCTTGTTGGCTACTTTTCTGGTTGTAATATTTATGGGCATTTATAGGGACACTTTTTAAAAAACATTTTTATTGCTTTTCTAAACTACAGATCTACAGGGTCAGGGGATGGGAACAACCTAAAATTAAGAGTAACAAGGATCCTTAATACAGAAATTTCAAATTGCTGATACATCCCTATTATCAAAGTAGTAAAGCGTGAGAGTTTATAATATAAAAATATCAAATTAAAAAGCAAGCAATCACAAACATATTTGACTGTAGTGTGTGCATCTTAGCTTTAACTTTATACGTTAACAATAGACATCAGACTATCAAAGTTAATCTATTTTGGTTGTTTCTTTCCTCTATGCTTCTTATCAAAGTCCAATTTAATTTTTAGCTGTTTAGGGGCAGCAGCCCCTAATTCTGCTTCAGTATGCAAAGACTTTGCCGAGCTACTCGAAGAGGTATCAGAACTTTCTCCAGCATTATCTTCTTCTTCTTCTGCATCTTTCCACTTTCTCAGATCCATCTGTCACTTTCTGTTGTTGCTTCAGGAACATTTTCACTTTAGGAACAGAGTCAATCTTTTCTTTTTTGCCATTGAAGTTGAAGATAAGGCCTTCCAGTACTATCCATCTGTAAGGAGTGGATTTTTTTTTGCAAAAACAATGCTAAGTCTCTGTATTGTCTCCTCCTTTTCCTAATTTCAAATTGAACATCTTTTAAGACTTTAATTTGTTCCTCTTTGATTTTCAAAACATTTTGGTTAGTCGCTTTCAAAATTATATTCCTTGTGGACTGGTCATTTTGTAGAAAAAGAGGTGCAGGAGCTCATTAGTATAACTCATTAGCATAACTTATTTGCATATGCCACACCCCCTGATATCACTGGAAGTGTGTCAGAAGGCAACACCCACTGCTCAGGCTCCACTGGACTATTTTGGAGTGCTAGCTATGGATGTGTGTGTGCAGATCTGTCCTCGCAGAGGAGGAAGAGCTTGTACCTGAATAAAACTTGGTCTTAAAGGTGCCACTGGACTGTTTTGGACCAGGCGGCGGCGGGGCTCTGCAACTTACCTGGCTGCTTCTTGCTCTGACTGAGGGCTACTGGGAGCAGGGGGTGGGGCTTGTTGCATGTGCCCATCCCCTGGGCTCTTTACTGCTGGAGCTCCGCTCCTGTGCGCTCCCGCAGGAAATGACTCCGGCTTGTGGACCTTTTTGCGAATTTCACATATACTTCCCTGGGTAGCTTGTTTTTTTTATATATATATATAAATTCTGGATACGTACGGTAAACCAGATCAATATTGCTTTGCATAGTTTCTGCTGTTAAGCCTACCATGGGAGCCAGTTCTTGACTTAAAGTCTCTTTCAGATTCTCATCTTTCTGCTCCAGAATGTTTTGAAATCTTAGGACGTACGCTGGTTTCTCCATTTGAAGAAGTAAGAATTGCTGATTTCCAGAGATTTCCTCTTTTTCCACAACTTCCAGTCTTTGTCCAATCTCTTTGGTCTTGTCAACTTTTTTCATCTTCTTAGCTACCTTTTCTGTTTTTGCAGAAGTTTTCATGAGCTTCTTTTGCAATGTATCAAACTTGTCATTAAGGTTGGTCATCTGGTCCAGTAGAGGGTGCAAAGCTGCAGCAATCATTTTAGGAAAGTCTGTGGTTACTTCCAGTTTGGTAGCCAAGGATGATGTGCTGGCAGTTCCTGTTATAACTTTCGCTTTCGCCGCCATTCTTTCTGCTCGCTGCATCATTGTTTACAGTAAGACAAAAGTTTTTAAAGTCTCTGAAAGTCCAATAATTTGCTGCTTTCTTGCTAATGGGCACCACTTACAGCCAAATTCTGCTTCCTTCAAGCTGCCCTTTCAGTCCCCACTTAACTTAGTCTTTTTGGGATCGGGCGTCCCCTCTCCCTTCCGCTTGTTTAGGGCTTTAGTGCAGCTTTACTGCTCGCGTTTAATCAATTGTTTGCTGAGTCGTGGATTCACACACATTTTTACTTGCATTTGTTTAGCATGTAGAGAGGATTATTGCTTCAGATCACTTGTGTGCTCTGGCCGGTATGCACCTCTTGATGCCATTTCTGGCTCCGTGCCTCAGGGACCTATTGGGGCAAAAAGGATCCTCGATCTCTTGGCTTCTGCCTTGAGAGAGGCACCTCATGCGCCCCAGGCTATGACCCCCCTAAAAGGGGTTGAGGGGGGCCAAGATCAACTTGGAACCCTTCCCATCGGCACGTTTTGCAGGTCGCTCACATCAGAGCTGTGATGGAGCGCACCCACCTGCAAGTCACCAAAAACTCTTGAGTGGTTCTTCTCAGTCCTGCAAATAATTTCATGGAAGGCAGTGGGCAATTGGTCCCATGGGATGTCTTAGCCACAGGGCATCTGGGACAACTGTCCCCAGCCCTGGAACAGAAGGGAGGGGAGAGGAAGAGCTGTTGGTGGCCTCAGGCAGCAGCTAGCTGGCTTTCCTTCTTTGGACCTTGGGCAGGAACTGACTGACTTGGCAGCTACCACACCCACCTGTGTACCTGAGGCTGGAGCAACAGGCAGCTGTTGGCAGCCACTGTGCACCCAGCTACCTGCCTTCTCTGGGGCTCAGGCAGCAGCACTATTCATCTGTTCTTTGGTTCATTGTGGTCCCGAGTGAGCTGTGAAGTGTATTTGGGATCACTGACTGTCCAACAGATTTCTTGCTCTGTGCTGGATTCTTTTTTGTGTATTATGCATCTTGTAAAGAGCTTGCTTGAGCCTAGGCCAGGGGTGGCCAAACTTGCTTAACGTAAGAGTCACATACAATAAATGTCAGATGTTTGAGATCTGCATGACATGAACAAACATTATGAATATGTTTTTATTGAAAAAATATGCACATTTGCTTTTTATTAACATTAAATAAGGCTGCCAAAAATAAAAACAAAAGGGGTAAAAATAGATATTGATAATGATATTTTAGTTGTCCAATGATATTTGTAGGCTTGAGGGGTGGCTTTCAGAATGCCTTTAAAGTTAAATTTGCTTTCTTTCTCTGCTCCCTCCTGCCTTAAGCCTACCCAGGAAGGGGAACACTGGCTGGGGAAGGGAAGACCGATTGGGGAGGCATGTGTCCGATTCTCAGTGAGACCACTCTTGACCAGTGTTCCCTCTTAACTCAGTGTTCTGAGTTAGGGTGAGCTAGCTCACAGTTTTTTAGCCTCCGGCTCACACATTTTTGTCTTAGCTCAGGGAGGATGGCTCCAGAGCAAACTGATTTATGCTGTTGCCAAATAGCTTGCTCACAACTTTAATGCCAGGAGCTCACAAAGTAGAATTCTTGCTCACAAGATTCCACAGCTTAGAGGGAACATTGCTCTTGACTCCATATTTCTTGAAGAAGTTTATTGAAAAGACATGGTCAACTGCAGAGGTGAACATCCTTGTCAGGACTGGCTAGGCTGCTTGAGGAGGAAGAGTTATGGCGGCGCATCCCTAGTGCTATAGACAATCAGACTCTCACTCACTCCCCTCCCCCCAGGAATGCCATGGCAGCGAGGGCTCAGATAATCAATAATCCATTCACGTGCCCGAGTCTGACAGCATGCCTCCCCTTTGCTTTCCCATCTGCCCTTCCAGGAGCCACACAATATGTGTGAAAGAGTCGCATGTGGCTCCCGAGCCACAGTTTGGCCACCCCTGGCCTAGGCTGTCTCAGGCAATGATGTGTGTGATTTTGGGGGCCCAGGCGGGACCCCAGAATCTTTAAGACCACCCTGTTTGCTCCTCATCATGCCTAGCCCTTTGTTATTGTGCTCTGTAGATTTCTGTCTTGTCACCACTCCTATTCAATTTGTACCCAACTTCACTGGGTTAGAATAGATTAGCAGTGTTAAATACCAAAAGTATGCACCCTGCTGCAATGATGTATTTCATGCTATTTCATTTCATGCTTTTTTCATTAATTACGCATTTGAGATGGAACAGACTATTCGGGATATGTATTTGGATGTTTCTGGTCTGAATATGTATCTTATCAGTATTTTCCTGGTGCTGTTGTTGTTGCTAGCCATTCAGTCATGTCCGAGTCTTGGTGATTCTATCGGCCAGTTCTCTTCATGTTTTCCGATCTTGTACTTTTTTTTTTAGTGGTTCCATGCTCAGGCTGGTGTCAACTTTTATGGTGTCTAGCCTCCATGTTCTTTGGATAACTGGGTGATATTCAGGATTCCTGGGAATGCTGGATATCAATTCCTGAAAAATTCCAGAAGTATTTGGGAATATCTGAAAATATTCAGGGTTGGAATTTTAAGGGTCCCAGTCCTGTTTTTCTTCAATTTTACAAGTTTTCTGGGAAATGGGAGGGAGGGGTGGGGACTGGATATTAAGGGGAGCACTTCTGTGGAGAAAACAAATAAATATGGTGCCAAAATGTTGTTTTGAAAGACCCCCCCCCCAATATTATTGGAACAAGAGATGTTAGGAAACAGGGCCGGCCTGAGGTGTTCCTGCGCCCTAGGTGAGGTGCAGATGCCAACCTCCCGGTGGGGCCTGCATATGTGTGTGGGGGGGAAGAGAAACAAAGCTTCCCAAAAGTTGCAGCAGCGTGAGTTGCAGCAGTGATGAGCCCCCCCGCGCCTTCCTCCCACTGTAACACCTCCCTCTCCTCCTTCTCCCGCCCGCTAGGATTCCAGCACCTGGTGTGCACAGGAGGGGGGACTGTGCAGGAGGCGAGGGGGACACCGCATCTCCTCTGCACTTCCGGCCATGTTGGCACGGCGCCACCAGCCGGCCTGGAGAATGGGGGGATTGGAGAGGGGGGACTCCTGGGGGTCCATCCCCATGTGCCCGTGCCCTCCCTCCCCCCACCGCCACACTCACTGGCCTTGCCAGGCGCTCGCTTGCTCCTGTCTCCCTTCACCTCTTTCCTGTCTTTACCGCCGCCGCCGGGGGGCTCCCGGCAGTGGCAGCCTCCTCCTCCGTGCAGCCCTGACCCACCGCAGCAGTAGCAGCGCTGCCGCCGGCTCCCCCATGGCCAGGTGCGCTGGAGCCACAACTGCCCCACCACAGAGAAGTCGCCCAGAAGGGCCAGGCCACCTCTCCCCTGCCCCTGCCCGGCTGCAGGGAAGCTGCTGCAACAGACAGTGGCGGTCAGGAATGGGGGCGGGGGATGCGGGGCTGGCTGGCTGGGGATGTGGCTGCTTCATCGGTGGAGTAGGGGAGGCGAACGGTGGCACACAGGCTTTTTGGGGGGGAGGTGAACTTCGGCGTCCCATCTAGGGCCTGCTGCCCCATCCAGGGCCTGGCACTCTAGGCGAATGCATAGTTTGCCTAGCAGGTGAGCCGACCCTGTTAGGAAAGTAGATATGTATTTTGATTTAAAAGAAGCAAAAGCAGATCCTGCAAAAGCATGTGAGTGTGTGTGCACCTGGAAGAGATGGCAACCTCTGGTGACTGAATGTGTATGCACCTGGAAGTCATGGTGACCTCTGGTGACTGACCCCTACTGGGGGCCTGGAGGACATTCAGAGAGGTGGCTGAATAAAGCCTGCCCTGCCTCCCAGCTTTGGTGTTTCAAAGCAGTCTCCCATCCAAGTACTTGCCAGAGTTGACCCAGCTTACCTTCCAAGTTCTGACAAGATCAGGCTTCCCTGGGCTAGCCAGGTCATGGCACAAAAGCATTTTAATGAAGCTCATGCATGCTGTATCACTGCCATGGGGGGGGGGCTGAGAGGGTATGGGAGCACTAGTGGTGAAGAGCTCTTGGTACTGTTGAGCTTGCCATGCTGGCCCTGGGTTCTGCTAGCCTTCTCCAGCTTGACATTGGTTGTTTTGGGCTTGCATCAGAGTCCCTTGCTTCAGTTCGGTCTGCTGGGATCTTCTGTTTTGATATTGGTTGTGTTGGGCTTGCAGCTAGGTTTTACTATGTTAGGCTTACCACATTGGTCCTTGGGTCTGTTGGGATTCTCTGGTTTGGCATTGGTTCTGTTGCACTTGTTGATTAAATTTGCATGGAGGCTTTTGGCCAGTGGTTGCTTTTGTGTGTTTTGTTAGTGGGTTGTTTGATTTTATTTTATTTTTGCATAGGAAACAATGGAGACAAGTAGGATAGTTGGGAGCATTGAACCCCTTGGTCCAATTTTCTTGACAGTTAGGGGGTCTTTAGTGGACAGATATCACTAGGTCTTCTGTGATTTTGGTGTCATTTGGGTAAAAAACAGGCACTCCAGCCCCCCCCCCCCCCCCCTTGTAGGAAGCACTGGAACCTGAACGTGAATCTGAAACCCAAAACGGTATTGGGGGACATGAATACTCTAGAGTACTTGTACTGAGGTCCTTCCCAAAATCTAAATCCCCCTAAATATCAGTTTTTAAGGTGCACATCCCTATAAAACTATACATTAAATGAATACACCTGTTGGCTTTTCTCCAAAAGAGCTCAGTCTCACCCAAATGTGTTTATTTAGCAGATTAGTATTTATTTTAAGCCATTTTTGGAAGATTGAAATTTTTGTGAATTGCTCTAATTTGGACGTGCAGTTCAGGCTTTGCAAGACTAATTTAAATGTGCTGGATTATCAGAAAAGACCTTGCAGTATGCTTCACTTTGGCCTAATAATTTCTAAGCTGCATTGAAGGCTATTTTAAGAGACTCAAGATTCCCAGATAAAGAACAATAAAACAAATAACCTCAGCACTTTCAAAAAATTTCCTTAAATGGCAATGAAACTACATGCAGAGAGAACATTTCATAGTATATTCAGTGAAATGGACAGGGGAAGTATGCTGGCCATCATGCAGATAGGCAGTCTCTGTTTTTTGTTGCATCTGTGCCGGCTATCCAGTCATTCTGTGGACATCTCTTATTAGTGCACCTGCCCTGGGTATTGAGATAAATGAATCTTTAGTTACACAGGGGAGGTCTATTGACTATACTGGTTGAATATAATGACTTCCTTTATTTGATTGCAATATACCAAGTTTTGCTTTCCAGACCACCCAAATCCATAGATGAGGAATGGTATTTCTACTGACACAGGATTATTTCCATCATTTGACAATTGGTAGTTCAACGAAACCTCTAGGAGACTTCCCATCTAATTAGGTCCTGAAACACTGCAGAGCTGTTAAGGTAATCATGATCAAATATTGCCAATCTGTCCTAAAACATTAAAGAACCCTTTTGATTTCCAGAAATGTATTACTTGGTAGACATCTGCACAACTCAGCTCAGTCCTTAAGAGTGCTGCTCAGCCTAGCGCCAGCTGGCACAGTTCTCTAATATGCCAACTAACACATGGTACAGCTCTGCTAATACAGGATTTGCATTCACTTATGAAGTTCTACTACCTTTGAAATGCTGACTTAATTAAAAAATGTTCCACTTCCTGAAGTGAGCAATGGAATGTGTCATAATGTTCTTTCTTTTTTTTAAAATGTTTTTGTGGAACTGTTCAAGAAAATTTTACTAAAGGATGGTGGGAGAAAGTCTGAACATATTCAGGGTATCCCAGTCTATTGTCCCAAGGGGATATATGAAGACAAAGACATCTGAAGTTACACCTTGTACATGTTTATTAGGAAGGGAGTCTCACTGAATTCAAGTAAGCTTAGACTAAATTTAGATACTGCATTGAGCCACATCAAACTTTCTCCTGATTTTTTTAAAACCTTAAGGAGACTGCAGTTGAAGCAGAGACATGTCTGAGAAGGAACTGCTTAACTCCTCTCCAGCTCACTTTTTACTCAGAACTACCTTCTCCCCAATATTCCGCCTAGTGGAAAAAAACCCAGTGGGGTGTTGATTATGAGTGAAAGCCAGAGGGGAAAGGGGCTAAACAGTCTTCCCCAGCTGTCCTCCACTTAAACTCATAGCTAGTGTCAGCAGTGGTGGGATGGGAATTTCCAAATCCCAAAAATGTTTTTTAAGCTATTTTCAACAAATAAATTTTATAAAGTTATATCCGAGGAAGAAACCACTTCGTGCTGGTGGTTTCCTCTCTGCTTGGCCTCACAGTTCCTTGAACAGACAGTTCTTGGCTTCACAACTGTATGCAACATTAGTTTATTAGGGCTAAGCAAATGAGTGAATGCTGGTAAATGGAGTGTCCATCTCAGTTCCCTGTCTGTACTTGGTTTATTTATTTATTTATTTGTATTTTTGAATCACCTAATTCCCACAAATGTGGGGCTCTAGGCAATGTGCAGATTTTAAAACAATAAAACCATAAAACTGTCATCAGAACATATAATTCATTAATTAAACTCAAGTGGCAAAATGTTGTGGTTCCCTCATGTTTTTGGTCTGTGGGTGCTTCACAGACACAGGAAGGAGGAGTAGACCTTCCAAGGGATAGGGATCCAGGAAGGGTGTCAGCCATGATGTAAGCTGTTGCTGTTCTCAACCAAACACCTGGTGGAATATCTCTGCCTTACAGGCTTTGTGGAATTGTATGAGATCCCACAGGGCCCTGATATTGTTTGGCAGAGAGTTCCACCGGTTGGGGACAGCCGGATGTCTCTAGGACTGGGGACCACCGGAAAGTTGTTCTGTGAACAGGATAATGCTCTCCCAGGGGTGTATTGGAGGAGGCGGCCCCACAGATATGTTGGTCCCAGACCGCTCAAGGCCTTAAAGGTCAAAAACAAAACCTTGAGCTTGACTCAGTGCTCCACCGGAAGCCAGTGCAGCTGGCACAACAGAATATGTGCAGTCTGTGGTGTTCCTGTCAGGACTCGTGCTGCCACATTCTGGAGCTTCTGAGTCAATCTCAAGGGCAGGCCAGCATAAAATGAATTACAGTAGTCTAGTCTGGAGGTGACCGTCGCATGGATTATTGTGGCCAAGTTGGTGCTTGATAGGAAAGGGGCCAGCTGCCGGGCCTGACATAGGTGAAAAATGCCGGCCTGGCTGTATGTGTGACCTGGGCCTCCATGTTAAGAGAGGCATCCAGGGTCACACTTAAGCTCTTGATGGACTGCACCAGTGTCAATGGCACTCTGTCAAGAGCAGGTAAGTTGAGCCCAAGCCCCAAAACTCCTCCCCCCAGCCACAGAACCTCCATCTTTGTCAGATTCAGTTTCGACTTGCTCTTTTTAAACCATCCCACCACAGCCTCCAAGCCCATAGCCAGATTTTGTTCACGAAGGAAGGTAGTGACATGCAGTTTCTCCACACTTGAGCTCCTTCTATACAGCAGAGGTACACAAGCCTCTTTAGCCTTCAAGTTGGATAGGCAAGGTTGGAAATGGGTTCTCTGTGTGTGTGTGTGTGTGTGTGTTTGCCTGTGTCTGTGTGTGTGTTTGTGTGTGTGTGTGTGTGTGTGTGAAATGCCTCAAAGTCACAGCTGATGGTAACCCATAGGGTTTTCAAAGCAAGAGACATTCAGATGTGGTTTGCCATTGCCTGTCTCTGCATAGCAGGCCTGAGCTTCCATGGGGTCTCCCATCCAAGTACTAACCAGGACTAGCCCTCATGAACATCTAAGATCCTATGAGATCAAGTTAGCCTGGCCATCCAGGTCAGGGCAGAAACAGTTACTACACAAGGCAAAATAATAACAGTCCACTTACTGAGAGCAGCACTTCAGGGTTAGTGTGCCAATTTAATATCATGAGGATTAATAATAATGAGGATGGCTCATTTCCATTTTGGGAAAAAAAGATACATTGAGTGTTTAGAACTCATCTTAGAAAACAAGAAAACCCATCTATTCCACAACCAAAATGCAGAATAAATGTAGCCCAATTTTGCTTTCATTTCATTTTAAAAGCCTTGAAACTTTTTGCGTAATTTCTGCAAATGCCAAAATACACAGTAATTAATTGTAAAGCTTTTCAAATTAGTTGCCAATTCCACTTGAAGTTACCCAGCAATTTTAAGAGTAATTACCTTCTTTACAACATGCATTTTTCAGATTGTGTGACAATGGTTCAGCTTCAGAGACAGAAATAATCACATAATAACCCCATTGGGATATGCAGGAAGCTTCCTAGTTATGTTTGTCAGTGAGGACTGCTGCTAACTCGCCCATGCATAAGTGGTCATTAATAAGAGATATTGTCTAGTCATATTCAGTGGTACCAGTAATTACTAGTATTGATCATTTTCCTAATTGTATATATGGCTGCTCTAAGAAACCATCCATAATGTTTCAGTTTCTGTAACATCTAATGATATATTTGATACAGAGAAAAGAAAAGGCTATCATTTTTTTCATTTTAAAGTGTTTATTGAGCATAAGTATAACATACAATAACTGCAAAACAGTATGCAAAATTCCTGAGAATCCAATATTACAAACCAACTGAATAGTCATCAACAAAATTTCAACATTAAGCAATAGTCAGAAATAGTAAGTCAGTATCAGGTCAGTACACACATTTACAAGTGATATTTGAGCTGTAAATCTTAATGAATTGATCCAAGTCTAAAATACAACATATTTGGGAGTCTGCAGCTCTGAACCACAAAAGGAGTCTTGACAGTAAGGCAGAGGTCAGGGTGAGATCAAAAATGAAGCCAGGCTTGGTAGTCCATCCTAGAGGGAAGCAAGTCATGTTCTGCCATGAAGCCAAGAACTGGTTGCCAGGTAAGTACACATTTATCATAAATTTTACTGGAACCATTTTGCATCCGATCCAAAGTATTAGAGATTTTATTCATCACGAATTGATCCCAGATCTTGTTGTATCAGGATGACAGATTCGGAGGTGCAGAAGATTTCCAATTCGAAAGGCTATCAAGTGCATTATGAATATTTACCATACAATGCCTCTGGCAATACGTAAGTAGAAGGAAGAATCTATGGAGAGAATGGCAAATGATGCCAAGAACTTCCCTTCCCCTATAAAATGCCATTTTTGACAGTGTCATAGTCTCATTCTGTTCACAAACTATTCTCATGAAAGAGATTGTTGTATGTTCAGCTGCCCTCCCAGTGTATGTCAATAGCGGGAGTTTTGCCTGGCTCAAGATGACGGACAAATCAAGATTTTACCAATGTTATATCGTGGCAAGTTCTGGATTTGGTGATGTTCCCTTATTGAACTGTTTAGTTATTTTCCCCTTGTAAAGTACTGGGTCCAGACGTGTAGATAGTGAAATCAGCTCATAACTTTATTAAGGCAGAAGAAACTGGAATGCTCAAGCTGGGCTGGAGACCTGCTTAAATGTCCATTCTATGCCACACCCACACACACCTGTGATTGGTTTATTTACATAGTGCCCATTCCCATAGGTTTACACTAGGATCCAAGCTGCCCGATAGGCCCGTTCTCAGATCCTCTCTGTCTATTGTTTGAAGTGAGCAAAGCTTGGCTGGTTCACATGGCCACATGCAAACCTGATCGTGTGCGCGGCCGTAGATAGTACACAACACCCCTCCCCCCATGGTTCAGATCCACCGAACAAAGTCTTTGAGGTAGGTGGGTTGCCACCATTCCCGGGTCGAACAGTAGCATTCCTGGGCCAGAGCTGGCTGCTCTGGAGTCCCACCTCCATGTTCCGGAGGTGTCTCTGTTCTGTCGGCAGGGGCCAGTGGGCTGCTGTTGTCTGTGTCCCGACCCTGCTCGGGGTTGTAGTTGCCAGTTCCTCCCATTGGTGCGCTTGGCCATTGCTGTGCTTGTGGAGAAGCCTCGGTCTCATTCGGCTCACTTGTCTCCGGGGCCAGGCACTCGTCCTCGCTTTCCTCTGGCAGGTCCATCTCGGGAGGAAGGAGGCACTGCTGGAGCTGATCTATGTGGTGTCTCAGCAACTGGCCAGCTTCTGTAGTGTTCTCATAGGACCGGGGCCCCATCACCCTGACCATCCTTGCCAGGATCCATGCTGGGCCCCGAGCATAGTTCCTGGCATACACGGGGTCTTCTGGAAAGAACCCACATGCAGCTTCCTAACTCACCAGGTCTGTGCTATGCTCAGGCACTTGATTGGGGTGAAGGCAGTCAAGTCTCATTGTGGGGCACCATCCCATTAGTAGCTCGGCTGGGCTGCAGCTGGCTGTGGTGTGCGGTGTCATTCGCTGGCTGAACAGGAAGGTGGCCAGCGGGTAGTCCCAAACTCCCAGGCCCAAACGCTGCAAGAACTCCTTGGTCATTCGGACCATGTGCTCGACCTGGCCATTGGTCGCGGGGTGGAAGGGAGCGGAGTGGATGTGCCTAATCCCGTAATAGCACACAAACTCCTGGAACTCCACTGAGGTGAGCGCCGTCCTGTTGTCGGTCATTTGGGAGTCTGGGATGCCATGTGTACTGAAGATCCGCCTCAACGAGGCGGACGGGACTGGCACCACCACCAGCCACATCTGGCATTGCTTTACCCAATCCTCAATGTCCCCGTCCATTCCCGGCCACCACACGTAGCTCCGGGCCAGTGCTTTCATGCGAACGATCCCGGGGTGCATTTCGTGTAGCGCCATTAGCATTCACTGGTGGAGTGGGGCAGGCACTACCGTACGGCTTCCCCAAAGTAGACAGCCCTTGTGTGATGAGAGCTCGTCCCATCACGCCAAGAAGGTCGCAAATTCCAGGCCCACTGGGCTGGTGGGCCACCCCTCCCCACCCAGTCCAGTAAACAGGAGAGGGTGCAATCCCGGGCGGTGTGACGAGACACCTCGACTACCTGTACTGGGTGGTCAGGAAGGTCCTCCAGAAGAGTGATGTGGTAGGCCAGGGCCAGATCACAGGAAGGCAGCGGAAGGTGGCTGAGGGCTTGTCCCATTGCTTTACTGGGGTGGTGGGCAAGTGTATATTGGTACCCGGCTAGAAAAATGGACCAACAGAGTACCTGGGGGGAGAGCATCTGCAGGGTCTGGTGGTCTGGGGTGAGTAGATCCAGGAGCGGATGGTGGTCTGTGACCATGGTGAATTGCCAGCCATAGAGGTAATCATGGAACTTTTTTACCCCTGCCACGATTGCCAGGCCCTCCTTGTCGATTTGGGCGTAGTTATGCTCAGCCGGAGATAGAATCTGGGAATAATACGTGATAGGAATCTCTTGGCCATCAGCAAGCCAGTGACCCAGGACCGCCCCCACTCCATACGGGGATGCATCACAAGCCAGGACTATGGGGAGGGACTTGTCAAAATGGGCGAGGACCGCATTGGTGGTCAAAAGTTCCTTAACTGCATGGAAAGCCATGGCGAGCTTGGGACCCCAGACCCACTGAGCGTTTTTATCCAACAGGAAGTGCAGGGGCTCCGCGACGGTGGCTTTGAGGGGCAAGAAGGAATGATAGAAGTTTAAAAGTCCGAGAAAAGCCTGGAGTTCAGCTTTCGAGGAGGGGACGGGCACTTGTACGATGGCACGGATCTTGTCCTCCGTGGGATGGATGTTCTGTGTGTCGACCATGAACCCCAAGAACTCCACTCATGGCACTCCCAGCAGACATTTCTCGTGCTTAACCTTGAGGCCGGCATCGTTGAAGCATTGCAGGACAACCCTCAGTCGGGCCGCGAAGGTCTCAGCATCGGGGGCCGCAATTTATTTATTTATTTATTTATTTATTTCCTTCAATTTATATACCGCTCACCCCCTAAGGGCTCTGAGCCGTTTTACATGTTCCATTAATGCCAATCCTAACCTAGGGCCACATACATACAAGGGGGAGAGTGACTAGCCTACCAGGCACCCTGTAGCAAGTCGTTGTTGTCTGTGGGAGCTCATCTGACGACATCCTCCTGGCGCTGGTTATTGATTTTTGCGACTTCCTGGCTGTTGCGACTCTTTTGGGCCTGGACCGAGCGCACGTCCGCGCATTCTCGCTGCCGGCCTCTGTCCAGTAGGCAATTACAACATCATGAAAAAAACAGCTGGACCCCAGGGTACCTTTGAGCAAACAGTCCATTAGATTTTGGGGCTACACTGACCCCGAATTACAGCTGCCGGACATGGAACATAACTATTGTTTGGTCCTCGGTGGTGGCATCGTCCACCGGCAGCTGCTAATAGGCCTGAGCCAAATCCAATTTCCCAAAGACCTTCGCACCGGCTAAGCATGCAAGAACATGGTTGACAACGGGGACTGGATATGTGTTTCCTTCAATTTATATACCGCTCACCCCCTAAGGGCTCTGAGCCGTTTTACATGTTCCATTAATGCCAATCCTAACCTAGGGCCACATACATACAAGGGGGAGAGTGACTAGCCTACCAGGCACCCTGTAGCAAGTCGTTGTTGTCTGTGGGAGCTCATCTGACGACATCCTCCTGGCGCTGGTTATTGATTTTTGCGACTTCCTGGCTGTTGCGACTCTTTTGGGCCTGGACCGAGCGCACGTCCGCGCATTCTCGCTGCCGGCCTCTGTCCAGTAGGCAATTACAACATCATGAAAAAAACAGCTGGACCCCAGGGTACCTTTGAGCAAACAGTCCATTAGATTTTGGGGCTACACTGACCCCGAATTACAGCTGCCGGACATGGAACATAACTATTGTTTGGTCCTCGGTGGTGGCATCGTCCACCGGCAGCTGCTAATAGGCCTGAGCCAAATCCAATTTCCCAAAGACCTTCGCACCGGCTAAGCATGCAAGAACATGGTTGACAACGGGGACTGGATATGTGTGATCTTGGTGCTTTATTAATTGTGCATTTGTAGTCCACACAAATCTGGATGTCCCTGTTGGGCTTTACTGGGGTGACAATAGGTGTTTCCCATCGAGCGCGTGGAACCGGTTCTAGGACCCCCTGTTCTACCAGGCAATCAAGTTCAATGTCTATTTTTGGCCATAGGGCGAAGGGGGCCCGTCTGGCCTTCATCCAGATGGGCTGTACCTTGGGGTCAAGGTCGAGGGAGATCGGAGGGCCCATGTAGCACCCAAACGTCCCATCAAATATGGCCGGGAACTCATCACACACAATGTTAAAGTCTTGTGGCCTTGCCTGGTTTACCCTGGTCACCCCGAACCCCAGGGGCCCAAACCATGACAGCCCCAGCAAGCTGGTGAGTTGGCCTTCCACTACCTTATAGTGGACTCTGAATTTGCCCCACCCCTTGATGGCCACCGGGTTTTTCTGGAAGTCCCATAAGGTGAGGCTGGCCGGTTTCTCTAGGAGGGGTTCCCCCTTGGGGCAGATTCTCCTAAGAGTCTCTGCCGAGATGATTGAGAAGGAAGAGCCTGTGCCCAACTCCATCTCGCATGGGGACCCCTCGATTGTTACCCGCACATTAATTTTGTTAGGGGCGTCCTGGGCCAAATTCATTACCTGGTGCTGGGGGTTTGTGATCATCTTGTGGAGCTCTGCTGTGTCCTGGTGGTGTGTTGTCACCCATCATTGGGACCCTCGGGATCGACATACCCATGCAAGGTGTCCAACCTTGCCGCAGGTCCTGCAGATCGCGTCCTGGTGTTAGAGAATGAACTTAATATTTTACTTTATGGACTTATATTTATTGCACACACACACATAGGCTCAAAGAACTGTACATTCCAAGTTACCTGTTGTGATGTAACGCATAGAAGGTACTTGCACAAGCCTTACATGTGAATAAGGTTTCAGTTACACAGTTACCAGCCTGGTGAAGAAGCACACACCTCCATTATTTTGAGCAGTAAGAAACAACAACTTGAGCAGAGACAGCCCCCATTGCTGGATCATTTGTGGTCATGTACGACACATCACTGCTTTGCTCCTGCTTTGGTATTTCCTGCCAAATGGACATTTGGTTCACAAAGAGAATGGCTAGCTTCATCTACACTACAATGGAGCATCCTGACGCCAAGGTTTTCACACCTGCCCAGATGCCCTTCTTTGAGTAAGGTATTAGATTTCAATATTGGCCACTCCTTATAGGTAGCCACCCCTCCCTACATGCAACCAATAGGCTTGTTTTTGGGATGGACTAACAGGTAGGTGGGCAAGGAGGTTGGCACGGCCACCACCCACCTCCTGGATCCCCCGATAAAAGGAGAGAACCAGTCACATGGTCTCTCTTTCTCTCCTACTTGATCAACTAGCATCTCCCCCGCAAAAACCCCTGTCCACTTTTACCCCTCTTAAGTCCCACTTGCTATCCCCAACCCTTGCCTCCACTGCCCACACGTTCTGCCGAGTTCTGGTCGTGTGTGAATTCCCTTAGTTTTCCATTTCTTCTCCTCCATTCTTCATTGGAACAACCAAAGCTGCGAAGATAGATAAGTATTGCCCATCATCACCCCTACCTGCTAATGTAATGTGCTTATTTTAATACTGTATTTCTAAGGAACTTGATTGAATGTGTGAGTGCATCAGTATTGTTTGTATGAGATTTATTCTTTAAGTAAAAGAAATCTATTTTAACAACAACAGCCTCGTTATCCTTCTCTGGTAACCCTTGGTGGGAACAGGACCTTGGTATAGTTGGCAAGAACCAGTTTATAAATTGCCAATTGCTGTAAATAAAGCAATTCGGCTAACACTGGAACCGGCACGAATGGGTTCATGCGCGTCCCTACAGTTGGCACATGGCGCTTGAGTGCTGGGCTTTGCGGCCTGCGAAGTGGCTGCTGCTGGTCATCCCGGTGATCTGGACGGCATACCTGTAGGATCGCCTCCCCATCTGATGCGTCCGAGGCTGGGGAGTCTGAGGTCTGGTGTGCCCATTCCCATAGGTTTACACTAGGATCCGAGCTGCCCAATAGGCCCGTTCTCGGATCCTCTCTATCTATTGTTTGGAGTGAGCAAAACTTGGCTGGTTCGCATGGCTGCATGCGAACCCGACCACGTGCACGGCCGTAGTTAGTACACAACACCCCTGGTCCCTTAGGGCCGAAAAGCATGTTCTGTAGTTTAGTTTCACTTTCCTCTACTGGTTGTTGGGTGTTAGTTTTTGTTCAAGCAGAAGTCAGGAAAGGCCCTGTTTTTGTCCAATAAAACTTTCAATCCCTCTGGCATGGTGTGCTTGTGGAATTATTACATTAGCAATGAGGATAAAGCTGCAGTGACCATGGCACAATGTATGGTGTGATGCTGGAGTTTGATGGAGTCAGTGAGTGGGTGAGTATGTGGAGAGGCTGGAACACTATTTCAAGGCAAATAAGACTGAAGATCTTTTTTGGGGTTTTTACTGTTTGTGGGCAAAAGACCTACTTCCCGCTGAGGAAGTTGGTGGCACCACAAAAGCCAGGTGAGAAAACTTTAAAAGAATTATGCAGTGTGGTACGGCAGGATGTAAGCCCATGGCCTTCAATTAGAGTTGTCAGGTCCCTCCAAGTCCCCAGCGGGGGACTTTGGGGGGGCGTTACTGGAGGGGGCAGGAATGTCCCCAATGTTATGACATAACACAGAAATGATGTAATCACATTGGGGACTGGCGGCCACCGCTTTTTGCCAAAAGCATTTAAAGCATCCCTTTAAATTCTTTTGGCAAGAGGCAGGGGGTGCCATGCGCCTGCCTCCCAAGCCACGAATTCAGGACTTGGAGGGCAGGTGTGTGGCCCCTGCCTCTTCCCAACAGCATTTTAAGAGACTCTTTAAACTGGAAAGAGGTGGGGGGGCTGTGTACACCTGCCCTCCAAGCTGCAAATTCACAGCTTGGAGGGCAGGCGTGCCTGGCCACCCCTCTTAATCCTTCCCTCCTTCAAGATTTAAAGGGTCAGCTGGAGGGCCCTTTAAATCTTGTAGTAGGGATTGCCAGGTGGTTGCTCTTGGGGGCAGGGCTTCCCTCTGCTAGCCAGCTGGCTGGTGGCAGGAAAAAGCCCCTCCAATTGGGAACCCCCCGTGGGACTGGGGGATCTGGCAACCCTACCTTCAGCAGAGATACAGTTCCTCAAGTTCCATAGTGGCCAACAGAATCCTGGTGATACTAATGTTGAATTTGTGGCAGAACTGTGTCTTTTGGCACTTTGCTCTGGTTAGACCTCACCTAGAGTATTGTGTTCAGTTTTGGGCACCACAATTTAAGAATAGACAAGCTGGAACGTGTCCAGAGGAGGGCAACGAAGATGGTGAGGGGTCTAGAGACCAAGTCCTATGAGGAAAGGTTGGAGGAGCTGGGTATGTTTAGCCTGGAGAGGAGATGACTGAGAGGTGATATGATAACGATCTTCAAGTACTTGAAGGGCTGTCATATGGTGGGGAGTTGTTTTCTGTCGCCCCAAAAGGTTGGACCAGAAACAACGGGTTGAAATTAGGAAGAACTTCCTGTCAGAGCAGTTCCTCAGTGGAACAGGCTTCCTCGGGAGGTGGTGGGCTCTTCTTCTTCGGTGGTTTTCAAACAGAGGCTAGATAGCCTCTCAAGCAATAATTATGGATGGAAGTGTGATGTAAAGCCTTGAGCTTTTCCTGAGATGTGCTGTCAATAACTGCCCATTTATGAGATGTGTTTACTGTAACTCACAAGAATGCATATAACCTATTTGAAGATATATTTCTTTCAGTTACTGAGGAAGTTCTTTGAAACAGAGTGCTTAATATCCAGATTCTTTGTATACTATTCTTCATACATCTTCACCTCAAGAGGAAACGTTTCTACTTTAAGATTGGACTTGATTGTGCTTATATGGTTGGATTTGTATCAATACTTTGGTTATTATTGAACTAGTGTTAGTGAACTTTTGTGTGCTCAGAGGTGCCCTTTTAAACAGCGGGGGGGAGGCAGGCTTTAATCTTGACGCGTGGGATCACCGGACGGTTTGAGGCTGTGGGGCTTCTGCGTGTATTGCAATTTTAAACTTAGGCTAGACGATTCAGTCTGGCCCGGTGAAAATCCCGTTCACTTTTTTGTGGAGGGGGGGGAGGCAATAAGAAGCAATCATGCTTCCTGCTGCTTTCCCCCCCCTTTTCTTCAAGAGTGGGAGAGCAGAAGAGGGTGGGCAGGCCTATTTACATGCATTAAGGAGCAGCAGCTTCCCTTTCTCTGGATTGGCAAACCGCAAACCTCTCGCACAAAGAAAAAACCCTTTTACTTGGTGTCTCTTGTGTGGCCTGAGGAGAAGGACTCAGAGCAGTACTTTGGGGAAGGTTCTTTCCAGCCTCTCTTGTGCAATGGGGTGTATCATGTGTTTGCATTTTACATGTTTAAAATCCCTATAGAGCAAACATCTGACATAACTATATATAATTCACATCAATTTTCCAAGCTGCACCATTAGGTGCTTCTGGAGAACGCATTGGCAACTACATTCTCTTTCCCACTTATGTGCACAATGTTGAAGCTGAAATCCCATAATAGGAGACTCCCTTCTAATTAATTTGCTATTGGTACTTTTCACTTGGTTCAACCAACATAATGAAGAATGGTCAACAAGCAGTGTGAATTTCCTTCCCCAGATGTACAGTTTTTATTTTTTCCCCAAGGACCATGCTATTGCCAAACATTCTTTTTCTTAGGCAGAGAGGTGCTGTTTTCTCTTCGCTAACTTCCAACGAAGATAAAGGATAGGACGTTAGATTCTATTCTCCCAGTCTGGTCCCTTTTCCAATATTGAAAGCATCTGTATATATAGTAAAGAGCTTCATAAAGTCAGGAACCTTCAAGACCTTTCAGTTTAGGCAGGGGTGGGGAGAATTTTTTCTGGCCTCAATATTGGGGTGTTTTTTTAAAAAAAAAAACTCTGTATTTTTTGTACTTTTTATTGTCAAGGATGACAGCAGAAGAATATGAGGGAAAGCCTTTAAGGAAGTGAGAAAAACCCATTAAAGACAAGAGCTGTCATCCAATATTCCAGGATGCAAGAAGCCAAAATAGGATATCTTGCCATCAGCTGTTGCTGCTGCTGCAGTGGGGCTGTCGTGCTGGGGTGGGGGGCGCACCGGGGGCATGCCAGAAGATAGCTTGGAGAAATATAGATCTGCGGTGAGGAGGGGCGCCACAAAGCAGCCTCACCTTCGGGGGGCACCACAAGGCAGCCTCGCCTAGTGCGCAAAAAACCCTTGGGCCGGCCCTGAGCCTGGGAGCTGGGGAGAGAAGCTCCTCCTCAGGGGATTGAAAGAGTCAGTGACCCTGCCTGCTCCTACGGAGAAGCTACTTCCCATAGGTGGAGACTGCCCCACCTTAAGACCACTGAGAAGGGAGATTCATATTAAGTGAAACAAACTGTCTTTATCAGAGGAGGAACAGTCTGCTTGTGAGTCTGGATCCAACTCAGTCTTGCCAATGTCAGTGATGTGGATAGGTTAGGCATTCAGCCTCAGCTTGTAGAAGTCAGATTAGTCTGCAGTGTATTGGTGGGAAAGGAAATGTCTGATGTACAAAAAAGAAGAGAAGACCCTGCAGGGGAAAGCAAGAAAATAATTAGATAGGATAGTGAGCTCATCACCTTCTCTTCTGTTAAGTGTCATTCCTTGTCTGTCTTCAGATTGCTACTCTTGGGCCAATATCCTGTTTCTTCTTGGAAGTTCCCCCCCCCTCTCTCTCTGTGTGTGTATGTGTGTCTCAGCTAGAGATACAGTTAGGACTCTATCTCTGTCTCCTCTTTACCATCAAGTATGTTAGTTCCTAAATTAACCTTTATCTACACTTTAATCAGGTTGTTCACTGTTGCTGTGTTAACTATTCTGCCAGTGGGGGTTATGGCCCTAGATTAAGCACATCTCTAATTAAAGGTAGAAAGATCACCAGAGGCTCTTTGGTATGAGCAGGTGAGAACAAAGGAACAAAGTTGGAAGCCTCCTGTGGTGCACAGCATAGTCACTTCATAGGTAGTCTCACAGAGAGCAACTATCAGATTTGAAGAGAAAGAACGAAGACCAATATCATCAAAAGAGACTTGTGGAATGTTACCCAGACTGACCGTCCAGCCAGTGATGCAGAACAACACGCTACCAGCTATTATTGCTGGTTTAACAGACAGACGGGTATTAAGGATCATTAAGATGCCAACTGCCAGGGCTGTTTGGGCTGAACTGCAGAGGTTCCATGTAAAATCCTCCTTAAAGAGCCAGCTGTTTCTGGAATTGAGTCTAAGAATAATTTTCCCATCCAAAGTGTTATCAATCAATTGGAAGATGCATATGTAACCAGAGAATTCGGGAAATCTGAAAGTGAATCTAGGAAATCAGAGACTAGCCAAATGGTTCTGAATATAAATAACAAAAGCGAGATGATTTGCCACTCTTGTGGGAAATGAGGCCACATTAGGAGGAATTGTTCTGCTAGCCAGAGAAAAGCTTTTCCCAAAGGAGGAGGGGGGAACAACAGCAAAATGCTCTGATTAAAGTTAAGGAACAGCCAATAAAGAAATGTTTTATATTATCACCAGGAGCCACAAAAACTGGTACATGGTTTATAGATTCCAGGATCATGGCGCACTTGCGTGCTCAGGGAGATTTATTTGAGATGCTAGATGAGCAAAGAAAGAGAAATTAAGTGTTGCAGATGGACACCCTGTATGGGCTGAAGGTGTGAGCAGCAGGACCATAAAATTCAAGCTTCCGAATGGTAAAACCCAAAAGTTCCTCATTACAAACTGACTTTACATTCTAAAGCTAGCAAATAATCTTCTCTTTAAGAGCATTGGCAAAAAAAAAGAACGATCTCATCTTTTGGAAAGAGATGTTTTGTCAGACAGAGAGGAGCGTAATTGCAACTGGGACTGTGAATAAGGATTTGTACCGTCTTTTTAAAATTAATTTTCTTTCATACATACATATATACATATACATTCATACATACATACATACATATACATACATATACATACATACACACACACACACACACACACATATATATATATATATATTCCCATAATATAATAATTTACATTTGAGTCTGATTTTTAACATTGTCTATCCATTTGTAAAGTCTAGACCATTGTTTCTGAAAGCAGTCTTTGTTGGAAGTTAATCAGACAGCAGGAAGATCACTAGGATCTAACTGACAGTTCAGTGACAGCTACATGTCAGCAGGTGGACTGATAAGCCTGTTCTAACCGGTTATGGCTGGCACTGGACAGTATAGAGTCACCATGACTCAGCTTGTTGCTGATTGGTGCTGCTATGTATATAAGTCTGTACAGAAGCCATGTACGTTCTCTTCGGAGGTAACAAGCGTCTGGCGAAGCATTTTGACTGTATATTCTGTGAATAAACCCTTGTATATAGTGTACCACTGGACTGTGCAGTGTGGTTACTATAGAGGGGCAGAACAGCAAAGAACTGGTAAGAGCTGGGAGGCTGGAAAGTCTGCTAAGGTGCTGCCTTGGCTTAGACTGGTCTGTGGACCGTTACACACGCTCTGCCGAACAGGGTTATGGGCCCAGCCTTACGGGGTCCCTGACCAGCCTAGCGGGGTCTGAGAGTCAGCCCTGGTGAGGACTCAGCTCAGCCTGGGAGAGACCAGCTGGGGAAAGTACCAGAGCTTCGGTGAGCCGTGCTGAACGACGGTGTGTGCAGCTGCGAGACCAGGTCTGTGGGCGGAAGGCTATTGCAGTCTCCTGGAGTGGGGGAGTAGCCGGCCTGAACAAGCCTGTGTGCAGCAAGAGCCACGCCGGGAGCACGGACAGTTTTTTTCCTGCTTGTGAGCTTCGTGGAGCCGGGAGTGAATTATGGCTCAACAACAGTCTTATCAAGTGATGGATAAATTAACTTCGTCCAACTATGACGTTTGGGCTTTCAAAATGAAACACTATCTCATTAGAGAAGGAATCTGGATTTACGTTGATGACCCCCCTGACCCAATCCCAGCAGGGGACCAGCCGAAAGCAGACCGTGCCTTGGCTTGCATCGTCCTGTCGGTAGCAGATGACCAGCTTCTGCACATAACGTCAGCTTTAACGGCACGGGAAGCTTGGCAGGCACTGCGGACAGTTTATGTCCAAACTTCAGCTGGGACTATAATGACTTTGATGCGTCGTCTTTACCGGAAGGTTCAAGCACCAAATGAGTCGGTAAGAGACCATGTAAATAAACTGACTGAACTTTTTCAAATGCTCGAAGGGAGGGGGAAAATTATAAATCAGCAAGACAAATGTTATTTGTTAATCAGTTCCCTGCAACCCTCCTTCGACACCTTAATTGCTTCTCTTGAAGGAATGGATCCTAATCAGCTT